>NC_068939.1:116540039-116682152 GCF_016801865.2 Culex pipiens pallens
ATGTTCCCAAATTCCAAGTGACGCAATCTTCAACCTCACCAACGCCGGTCCGACCTCGGTTACACGGGCCCAGGTTGAGTTATTATTTATTTCGCAACTTTTGCATGATGTATGGCCCTTTGCAGGACCCGAGGTCAGGAAAACGGAAACCTCACCCACAAGCTCTCAACCTGCCTACCGACTTCGGTTTCCGTTGATGCGGATAACCTTTGGACGACCACTTTCTATACACCGCCAATATGCTCGTACAAGAAGGGCCTTGGAGACTCCCGGGTGTGAAAACGAACTTGGCACCGACCTTAAGACTGGTACCATCTTGACAGAATCTTCCGGGAATTAAGATGAAGGGGGGGGGGGGGGGGAGGATGGCAAGATGAGTTATGTTTTTGTCTATAGCACAACTTTTCTGTGGACCAACTAAAGTTCATTAGAAGTTTAGGCCGAGTCGTGTATATCGCTGAGTAAGCCCAAGTACGTCCCTGTCAATCCGGTCAGTGGAAGTATCGGGGCCCGGTTGTCGTTGAAGTGATTTAGGATTTGGGCTCCCTGCTGGGGATGGCCACTGCGTGGGCACCCCCGAAGATGTGTCAAATTTTATTTATGACCTGACTGGGTTCGGAACATGCCAGCAGGATTTGGTCCTTAATAAGAAGTGACGCATGATGAGACTCTGAGGCCCTCCCACCACTTCAAACTATACGCCGTGGAACGAAGACCGATGATTGTGACCGTGAACTAGGGGGGACAGCGCACCACATCCGGTCTGACGGGTGGGGATGATAAACTAGCATAAGAAGATGTTGTTGACGAAGCGCGAAGCTCCGGTGATGTGTGACTGGCAGGAGTGACACCCGAGAAGGATGTACGAGGTTTTTTTTGCTTATCGAAGAGATTTTTTTATGAACAGCAGGTCTGAAGTAGTTTGGAACGCGCAAACAACAGAAAACAATCTTCACTTGGCTTTTTGCAAAAACAAAAAAAAACAAAAATTAATGATTTAGCCAAGAAATCAGCACATCAAAAGAAGATTCAACTGAATTGGCGATTGAACTAACGGAAAGGGTTGGTTAATTTGGAAATATTTGCCACTGTGAAAATCCAGAACTTCACCGGTGGTGACCACACCAACCATTCATCATTTATTTATGGCTTCATGGTTTCAGTGGTCACTCCCAAATACCACTAAAGTTCTGTGTTCCTACCACAATGATGACCAACACCGCGGACCGTTTCGTAAAACTGAATTCGCCCAGTAAATTATGCGCAGTGCCCGAAGCCACCCCGCGGTGAAGCGAAATTAACTTTCGTTTTGGGTTAATTATGCACCTGTCAGGGGAAAAATGAAGCACGCAGCACCCAGATGTGTGGTGTTTGTTTTTGAAAACAAACGGGGGTGTGTGGAGTACAGTGCTTTGGCTTTACTTAATTATTGCTTGTAGGAATTTGGTTGAAATTTGATTAATTTTTTCCCGGTCGGATGTTGAGGTTAATTTATGAAGAATTAATTGTCTGAATGCGGTCGAAGTTGTTCTATTGAAGCTTATTTAAAAACCGCTCAAACATCCAATGTTCATAAATAAGTTGGAACTTTGTAGAATAACTTTTATTGATTATTAATTACCGTCAGTGGGGGTGACATAAGGTCTGGGGGGGTGAGATTGGGTCAACGTGATTTTTTACGGATTATACCATTTCTCAGATTCTTCGCAATGATACTGAATTCTGTTTGAAGGGTTGTGTAGGGGACATCTTAAGAAGACTTCGCTAAAAAAAACTCGTACATATAACAAATCCTGTTATTTTGGCAGCTGTCTAAAGTTGAGGTACGTTTTTGGCCAAAAACGGCCTCTCGAAAAATCATTTTTCTAATATTTTTGTTGGAATTGCTCGAAAACTACCCAAATGTTTGAAAATCTCCATTTCAAACATTGCAGCATGTCAATACGATTCCCTCGAACAAGAAACACTTTTGGATGACTTGTTTTTACCATATCGTTGTATTGGAGCATCATTTTAGTTTCATTTGACCCAATGTCACCCCCTCTAAGGGGTGAGATTGGGTCAATTTTCAAACTATTGGCATTTAAGGTAGTGTTCATCAAAATCTACCATATTTCGGGAAAATGTTTGTAAACTATCTGAGAACAAATCTACGTTGAAAGATTTTCGATGTTATTTAAATTGTTTTTGTTATTAAGAAATTACGAGAGGTGTATCGTTGTTTGACCCATAGTCACCCCCACTGACGGTATGTATTTTTTTATTTGAATGATCGAAGATCTGTATCTTGGAAAAGAAGTTTCTGTGCGATTTTCATTATAAAATAGAATCAAAGAAAAAAAATCAACTTTTTGCCTTCCTTACTGTAGAAAGGGTCAATTTGGATTTCAAATATGTTGATAAAAATTATGTTCAGTACAGTAATGCGACTCATCATTAGATACGTTATTAAATGGACCTTCCAAAGACGATTCCCAAAGATTGAAGACAAGCTTCACTTAAGTTATTTTAATGTGTATATTAATGTGCCGAAGGCATTTATTTTTAAACAATAGAAATACTTGAATTCCCAATAAACTTATTTTAAGCAAGAATTACAAACACTATATAATTAATTACTTAATGACTTAATTACACCAAATAAAAAATAGCTTTCCGAAAAAAAAACTGAGAGAAACATAAATTTAAATCAAAAACAAAAAAAATACGATGAGACATTGAAAAACACATTTTAGTTGACTGGCATTTAAAATTCCTTAAAAAAACGACGTGAACTAAAAATAATAGAGCATTGCAACATGTTCCATACATTGCATTTTGGAAGGATTTTGAATATTATGTTTTAGTGGTATAACCGTTTCTCAATCTTGTTTATTTTTACGCAAAATCTGTCATCATTTCCTGATGAATTTTACCACCATTTTTTTCTGTGAAATGAGCATCACATCTGCAAAAAAAAAAAAAGATTCCGATCAAATCAATAGCTTTTTTTATTTGTTTGTTTTGAATTTAAAAAATTGCATCCAAGTTTCTGTCGCTCTACCCCTAATCGAAGCATTTCTTTCAAATTTCAAGCATAATTTTCAAAAAAATAAAAATAAAACAGAGATGTAACTAATTTCTATAAACACTACTGCAGTTATACTGCTGCCTACTTTGCTACTTAAGAAATGTTTTTTTCCCAAATTCATTTTTTTTAAAGCCTAAATGTGCCATATTTGATTAAAAATGCACTTTGTCTATACTTTGCATTTCAACCGGTTGTTTTTTACTTTACAGTAACAAAAATCAAGTTTTTAAGTCAGTTCGATGCTAACGAAATATTTCAAGAAAATCTACCACGATCCATCAAAATCTATTCAACAATACGGCTCTGGTCTAGTGCTGAAAAGCCTTGATATTTCAACTGTAAAGTAAAAAAAAATACTGTTAAGTGAAAATAATAATAAAAACTAACTTAATCCACCTATGTGGTTGGAGCCTTCCTCACTCATTACCAACAATAGGTGATATGATGGGGTTCCCGGGCAGACGGTAATAACAAAATTAATAATATTTCAATAACAAATTCTGTTAAAATAACAAAAAGTGTTATTATTTTATCCTGAAGTTCAACATCAAGAAGAAAAAATAATAACAGTTTCTGATAAAATAACAAAATATGGTATTGAAGTGATATTATATTGAAAATGTTTAATAACACGCTAATAAGAGGAAATGTTATACATTTCAAAAACTATCCTAATAACAAAATTTGTTATTCGTTCGGTATACTGACTTAGAAATAAAATTACCATAAATCGCACAAATGGAAAAGTTTCTAAGTGTCCATAACACAATCTGTTATTATTTTTTTTTCTTTTGTTAAATATGTTTAGATCTTTGGGATAATTTTGACCAATTTCGTCGGGATCATTATTTTGGCCATGAAATGGGGTCCTTAAGCTAAAATTATTCTAAAAAGTTGAAATTTTGAAAGTTGATTTTTTAATTATTTGATATACCCCCTAAGGGACTTTGCTAAAATTGGCTAGAACTATGGGATAATTTTGACCAATTTCGTCGGGATCATTATTTTGGTCATGAAATGGGGTCCTTAAGCTAAAATTATTCTGAAAAGTTGAAATTTTGAAAGTTGATTTTTTTAATTATTTGATATACCTTCTAAAGGACTTTGTTTAAAATGGTTAGAACTATGGGATAATTTTGACCAATTTCGTCAGGGTCATTATTTTGGTCATGAAATGGGGTCCTTAAGCTAAAATTATTCTAAAAAGTTGAAATTTTGAAAGTTGATTTTTAATTATTTGATATACCCCCTAAGGGACTATGCTAAAATTGGCTAGAACTATGGGATAATTTTGACCAATTTCGTCGGGATCATTATTTTGGCCATGAAATGGGGTCCTTAAGCTAAAATTATTCTTAAAAGTTGAAATTTTGAAAGTTGATTTTTTTAATTATTTGATATACCCCCTAAGGGACTTTGTTAAAATTGGCTAGAACTATGGAATAATTTTGACCAATTTCGTTGGGATCATTATTTTGGTCATGAAATGGGGTCCTGAAGCTAAAATTATTCTGAAAAGTTGAAATTTTGAAAGTTGATTTTTTTAATTATTTGATATACCCCCTAAGGGACTTTGTTAAAATTGGCTAGAACTATGGAATAATTTTGACCAATTTCGTTGGGATCATTATTTTGGTCATGAAATGGGGTCCTGAAGCTAAAATTATTCTGAAAAGTTGAAATTTTGAAAGTTGATTTTTTTAATTATTTGATATACCCCCTAAGGGACTATGCTAAAATTGGCTAGAACTATGGGATAATTTTGACCAATTTCGTCGGGGTCATTATTTTGGCCATGAAATGGGGTCCTTAAGCTAAAATTATTCTAAAAATTTGAAATTTTGAAAGTTGATTTTTTAATTATTTGATATACCCCCTAAGGGGTTTTACTAAAATTGGCTAGAACTATGAAATAATTTTGACCAATTTCATCGGGGTCATTTATTTCACCATGAAATGGGGTTTCAAGCTAAAATTAATCCGATAAGTTAACTTTTGAGAGTTCTTTTTTTAAATTTTGTTATATTCCCTGACGGAATTGATTTATTTATTGAGAATTTTTAAAGTGTGAATAACAAAAACTGTTATTATTTTCACAGAGCCAGGTGGTCGGAGCTGACGTTGAAGTTCGAGCTGGAGTGAGACCTCGGAGACTGCATCGGATTCATCTAATTTTCAGCAACTTTTACTTGGAGTCGGAATCTGTGAAGTCGGGTATTTGTGGAGAGCTGAAGTCGGCGTTGACGTCATATCCTGCATCCAGAGTTGAAGTTGTCTCCAAAGTATGGATTCAAAGTCGCTTGGAGGTACCCGACTCTGCAGCCCTGACTAGTACAGAGGAGTTATGGCAACTGCAGGTTTATTTGCAAATTACAAATAAACCAAAACAATAACTTTTTTTGTTATGGAGACATACCAGTTCAATAACATTTTTTGTTATTATGCTGCTCCCCCTTTCCGCACAAAATAACAAATCTTGTTATTCCTTCATGATTCCTACTGTGTTATTGGTTTGTTATTGCAATAACAACATAATAACAGTTTAAGTTATTCTTCGAACAAATCTTTGTTATTGATTTTTGTTATTTTAACAACTAATCCGATCATCCCAATAACATATTTCGATCTTCTCACAATATCAAAAACTGACCTTCCCAAGTTATTTCCGTCTGCTCGGGTTGGACACAAATTTCATCTATTTTTTAGATCCGGAATAAAAATGCACATAAATATCACTTAAGTGGCCATATCTCGAGACCGGGTTGCCAGATCTTCAATGTTTTGGACTCATTGGAAAGGTCTTTTGATAACCAATCCAACGATGGGTCGGATGGTGGATCCGGACATAGTTTACATACATTTAAGTGGGATCTGGCTTCTGAAAAGTACATAAATATCGCTTAAGTGGACATATCTTGAGACAGGGTTGCCAGATCTTCTTTTTAGAACTTGAATCAAACCAGCAACTTTTTGAATAACAGATAAACACGTTTCAAACAAAATGGCAGTCTGCTGTCAAATAATAAAATTGTTCAAATCGTGCAAAATGGCTTATTAAATACTGTAGAATACTCAGCTAAAAAAGTAGTAATCCAGCTGCTTGTAAAAGGCCTGGATGTAAAATAAATATTGCATTATTTTATGCAATTTAATGTGATTTTACACCCTGAAATATGTAACCCATCAGTAGGGGAAACCTACTTGACCGAAATGTCAAGCTCATATATGCGTTTATCCTTTCCATTCTTCATCGGTCTGATGGCCGAGTGGGCTAAGGCACCAGCCCTTACTGTTGGTGCTGAGTTTGAATCCCGTCGGCTGCAACTTTTTTTTTGTTTGCAAAAATTGTACATGCAGTGTGTAATATTAAGTGTTTGTTTTGACGAAGGTGATGTGCATGCTTTTGCATGCGATTTTACCATCGGATTTTTTGCTGTGTAACTGTAACGGAAATGAGCCTTGAAAAAGATGTTTTGGTCTTTGAATTACAGGAAAACAGAGTAAAACATACAGTGGATATTTGAAACCAGAAATAATTAAGTAAGTGTGAAACAAATGTACATGGACTTCAAAATAAAACGAAAGAAATTGAAATAAAAACATTGTTAATTATTTGCCGTATCGGTCGTGTTTAACGTAACCTCCTGAAACAATTTGTTTTCTTTTAAGAAATAAATTCGTAAGAATGTTGTTTATTTAAAAGAAAAAAGTAGGATAACATCCAGCTGAAATCAATTCAAAACAAATGTTTATATTGCTATCGATTTGAAACACGCACGAATCGTCCAACCTGAATTATGACTGTCAATCTGTCCCCTGTTTGCTCAAAATAACAAATATCTCAAATAGCTGCTAGCAAACCGCACAGTCTATTTCCACCGACTGGCATTATTATCCGCCGGAGGTCAAACATTCACTCACTGTTGACTTTGCAAAAGTCAATCTCTGACAGTTTTCGGCTTATTTTAGGTTATAATACAGCGCGTTTTATGCGCCCCCGATATGGCATTAGGGAAAGCATTTCCCAATTTCGGCTTCGGCTGCCGATCCCGATGATGCTATGAGACGCGGGTTCGATTCCCGCCTTATCCACTGAGCTTCTATCGGATGGTGAAGTAAAACGTCGGTCCCGGTTTCTCCTGTCTCGTCAGAGGCGCTGGAGCAGAAATCCCACGTTAGAGGAAGGCCATGCCCCGGGGGGCGTAGTGCCAATAGTTTCGTTTTCATTTCCCAATTAGCAAAACCAAACAAAAATTTCCCTGCGCCATTTTCGAGGATGCATCCCGAGAGCAATTGACCAAAACAATTGACCACACACACGCACACAGAGATACACATTTTGCATTGTCAATTGTTTGTCATCGGGTTGCATCGGTGCGGTTTTCCACCTGGACGCAAACCTCGCAAGCTGCGAGATAACTTTTGTCAACTGTCAACCAGAGAGAGATAGGCCAGCAGAGGTTCGGTTGGCCAATTTCCAAACCCCCCTCCCTCCGTCCTTCAAAACGAATCCAGAATGTGAGCTTGTTTGTTTGTATCAGTGTGTTTGTGCACAATCCTTTATTGGCTGGTTGTGGTTTTCCCCATATGCAACATTTGGCAAGCGGCATTTTATTGGTCCCCGATAATGGCGGCCAGGATTCGTTTGCCATCGTGATGTACCGGTCGTGTGGCGGTCAATTTCGGTGGCAGCCAGTTGAAACGTGAAATTGTGGCGGAAAATTGTCGGTTTGGATGACTGCTGTGATTTTGCTGGGATTTTTGAGTGCACTGATGAGAGGTTTTGTGAAACATTTTGAAACACAAGAGAGATATTTATTTTGAACATTCTTCGACAAATATGAAATATGGAGAGCAGTTTCTAGAGCACTGAAATTTGGAAACCAATCACAAATATCCAAATATTGTGCAGCAACATGACTAAAACAGCTGTCTGAATTCACCCAATTACTTTTAAAGTGAGAATTTTCTCAGCATTTCGAAAATTTGTTTTTTTAAAAGTGGGCAAACATGTGCATTAATTTTAAAAATGAATAACTGCGACTATTTTCAAAAAAAGTTACCTGAAAAAGGCTATAACATTTTTTTTTTGGGTTTAGAACCACTGCGACCATTGAGTTGATCTATTGCGGTATACCCATTTTGTTATCGCAAATTTCAGGATGACTAGTTACCATTTAGGGTTACGGTCATTGGCTGACACTGCGATGTACCCCAGTTTGGAAAGATTTCTGGGACGAAATCAACTACCCAAGTAACAATTTAAATTTTTTGAACTTTCTTGAAGATAGATTCAAGTTATCTTAGCCAAAAATGATCATAAAGCCAATCTATCTCCAGAACAAGAATAAATTAGCATTAAACCTGAGTTAAGAGCAAAGTGGACCATTTTAGGAGGTTATCAAGAGCGTTTATGCGGAGTGATTTAAAACTAAGCAACTTTGACGTTGATTTTTACAATACTCTGCAAATGCTCTTTATTGCTATTCTAAAACTTATTCTCAAGCTTCAACAATTTATAACATCATAGAAGAGCTCTTCGAGACTGTAATAAAGTATACTTAATCTTGTTTACTCTCGTTGATGATAAATAAGATTTGTCGAAGAAAAACCAGTTCTGAAATTTATTTCGTGAAATCCATTAAATCTTTTCGAAATTAATTCACAAATGGCCGATGAACTAGAGCTTACACCGATAACCATATTATAATAACCAAATAAATATAACTGTGACTTTACGTAGTCATTTTTATCGTAAAATTCTTGCCATAAAAATTTGACCGATCAATTTTCTCGAAAAAATATGCATCGAAGGTGTGAATCTTTCAAAATTACTATGATTTGTAATTTTTAATGGAACAATTATTTCTACATCAGCAGAAAAATCAACATGGCTTCCGTTTTTGGCCGTTATTTTTTCATGTTAATATGGCTGATCTCATCAAATCTATTCTCTCTTACTCAAAGCAGTTATTAGAGCTATGTTTCTTGAGAAGCTCTTGTTCAAGGTTAAGTAAGAACATATAGACTGCATTATGCTTTAATGCGGTTTTATCGCAGAGTAAAACGCGTAGTAATACGACCGTAGCGCATGCACATATTTGTTTGCAGGAAGTAGATCCGAAGAAGATTTTTGGAAATGCTTTTTTGTCGTTGGATTAAAACAATGGTGTCGATTATTTTTCAAATCATTTTATTTGTTTATTAAAGTCAAAAAAATCACAGGAAGAAAATAATGTTCCAATAACGAACATTTTTAGTCGCAGTAACCAACATAAAACACTTGCACTCTGCGAAACAATTTTTCCAATCTCGAAACGCCTGATTCTGGTCCTGGTCCTCAAATATACCCTGACGTTCCTTGAGCATGAGCATGAGCATGAGCATGGTTGACTGCCAATGAGCTGCTACTCCGTTATTGACGGATCAGCTGAAGTTAAACAATGAACCAACAGATGAATAGTGGGAGCTAATCATCCTCACTGTATAACCCCTGAAGATCTCTGCTTTAAGTCAATACCGGCGCCCCCCCAAGGAGATGCAGTTCAACAAAGGTAGGAATGTTAGTCCGATATTTGAAGTTGCAGACTCATCAGACACAGAGTTTGTCACTCTATACCTGTTGACACCGCATGAGACCGTTGAATCCACAGCGTCTCCTTCAGGCATCACATGAATTGGGGGAATTGTGTTAGTAGGGGAAGGAAAGGGAAGGTCATGATTCATCTTGGTAGATGATATGACCAGAAAGTGAAACAATCGTTGCCTTCCGAGCTACGACGCTATGAGAAGGACTTATCAATCGCGTATTTTTTACTTCTTACCGCCGGTGTGCCATCCGAGCACCGATGCTATGGGATGGGCTTTCAGAATGAAATGTAAATATAATACGCGGCGACGCAAATCTCTTTTTCAATGATTTCCCGAAGCTTCCACTACTTCTCGCGGGTTTTCGCGCGCCGATTCACACTCCGATCGATCCAACGAACACCACACGACTGATCTCAAATATACCCTGACGTTCCTTATTAAGACAAACGGATGCGTCGTGCCGATTCTGCGTGTCGCAGGCCGTCAGCGCCTTTCTCAATCACATCCTTATCAGCAAGATCCACACCCAGACGAATTAGCGAACCGAAACTTTGCGTCTTGAGGAAGACTCCTGGTTCTGATGGACTCCTCCGTAGTCACGGGAGCGGCGGCCATAATGATGATTTGCGTGTTACTCGACGTGCCGGAAGACAACATCATTTTGGCCGTGCATGCTAAATGGCGAAATTGACTTGCACTTGATCGCGTAGACCTTGCCGAAGGTGCTAATCGTTACGTCCACGCTGGATCCAGTAATTATCGAAATAGTTTACGTGATTACCGGGTTTTTGAACCTTGTTGATTGGTTCTTGGCACTAAACTGACTGACTGTATGAATATTTAGTGATTTGACAGATCAAGTTCAAAGACTCTTGAATTATGCTTTCATTAAACGAAGAAGTTTTAGTTGAGTTGTGAGGCAGTTTTGGCGATGTAAAATGGTCTTAAAAATAACCTCTCTGGGATAACTTCAAGTTAAACAACGAAGTGTGACATAAAACTATGGGCAATGCTTCTAAAGTACTCTTGAAGATACTTTAAAGTTATTTCTATCGAAAATCTTTAAAGTTTTGTTGAAGATCTTCACAAAACCGAGTAGCAAATTTTAAGTCTTTTATAAAACCTGCTAAGAAGTTGAAGCATCTTGCTTGTTACTTGGGTACTGTGCCGGGGGTTTCTAGCCAGACATCATTTGGGCTTATTATGCCCTTACTGAACTAACTTGAAAACGGTGCACTTTATCAAAATTTCACTAAAGTACTTTTTGATTACAAATTCGATTTTACATCGAAAAATGAAGTTGAAAAATTTTTGCAACCAATATTTCGATGATTTGACAAAAAACAGTTTTGCTTAAAAGATTTATAACTCGGTTAAAGATTTTTTTTGTTTACCGTTCTAGAAATTTCTGAAAAGTTTGTATTTGATGTCCTCTAAAACACATCAGAAAATAAAAAAAATTAAAAATAGTGTTTTTTTTCAAATCAAGTTTCAGTGACTAAAAGTGAAATTAAAAATTACCAAATTTTTTAAACCGTGTATCATTTTTTTCAGTTTTTTTTTTTTTTTTTTTTTTAATTTATATTTATTTTGATTTTCTCTTCCATGTACATTCGTTCAGTTAAAATATTATTGAGTGTCCAATCACAATCGATGACTTTTCACCTCAATTTTAAATACTAGCAACTTTCATTTATTCATGAAATATTGTAGCTTTCGCTATTCAGTGATTTCAAATGTAGGAGGTCCTACATGTACAAAAGGGAAAAGGGATACCTTAAAACTAACTTATAAACTATATAAAGAGCGGATCAATGCAGCTGAAGACTGCAATGATTTTTGTCGAAATGCATCAATTATCTTATTGGACATAACATCCAAAGTGTCAACTTCGGCTAATTGATGAAGTTCACTGGTGCTGAACCAGGGAGGAAGTTTCAGAATCATTTTCAGAATTTTGTTCTGAATCCTCTGAAGTTTTTTCTTCCTGGTTAAGCAACAGCTTGTCCAGATCGGCACAGCATAAAGCATGGCAGGTCTGAAAATTTGTTTATAAATTAACAGTTTATTCTTGAGACAAAGTCTAGAATTCCTGTTTATAAGTGGATACAAACATTTAATATATTTGTTACATTTAACCTGGATACTTTCAATGTGATCCTTGTAAGTAAGGTTTTTGTCAAAAGCAAGTCCAAGATATTTCACTTGATCCTCCCACTTTAAAATTACCTCATTCATCTTTATAATGTGATGACTTTTTGGTTTAAGAAAATCAGCCCTTGGTTTGTGAGGGAAAATAATAAGTTGAGTTTTTGCAGCATTTGGAGTAATTTTCCATTCTTTCAAATAAGAATTGAAAATATCCAAGCTTTTTTGTAATCTTCTTGTGATGACACGAAGGCTTCTACCTTTGGCGGAGATGCTTGTATCATCAGCAAAAAGTGATTTCTGACATCCTGGGGGCAAATCAGGCAAGTCAGAAGTAAAAATATTGTATAAAATTGGACCCAAAATGCTTCCTTGAGGGACGCCAGCACGTACTGGTAGTTGATCAGATTTGCTATTCTGATAACATACCTGCAGAGTACGATCCGTCAAATAATTTTGAATAATTTTCACGATATAAATCGGAAAATTAAACCTTTTTAATTTCGCAATCAAACCTTTATGCCAAACACTGTCAAATGCTTTTTCTATGTCTAGAAGAGCAGCGCCAGTAGAATAGCCCTCAGATTTGCTGCTTCGAATTAAATTTGAAACTCTCAACAACTGATGAGTAGTTGAATGCCCAAGGCGAAATCCAAACTGCTCATCAGCGAATATTGAATTTTCATTAATGTGCGTCATCATTCTATTAAGAATTATTCTTTCGAATAATTTACTAATAGATGAAAGCAAACTAATGGGCCGATAGCTTGAGGCTTCAGCAGGATTTTTATCCGGTTTTAAAATCGGAACTACTTTGGCATTTTTCCAACTACTGGGAAAATATGCCAAATCAAAACATTTGTTGCAAATTTTGACCAATCTACTTAAAGTTGCTTCAGGTAATTTTTTAATTAAAATGTAAAAAATGCCATCCTCACCAGGGGCTTTCATATTTTTAAATTTTTTGATAATAGATTTTATTTCATTCAGATCCGTATTAAAAACATCATCTGATGAAAACTGTTGTTCAACAATATTCTGAAATTCTATTGAAATTTGATTTTCAATAGGACTCAGAACATTTAAGTTGAAATTATGAGCACTCTCAAACTGCTGAGCAAGTTTTTGAGCTTTCTCCCCATTAGTTAATAGAATATTATCACCATCTTTTAAAGAAGGGATTGGTTTTTGAGGTTTCTTAAGAACCTTTGAAAGTTTCCAAAAAGGTTTGGAATAAGGTTTAATTTGTTCGACATCTCTTGCGAACTTTTCATTTCGCAGGAGAGTGAACCTGTGGTCAATAACCTTTTGCAAATCTTTTTGAATTCGCTTCAGTGCAGGATCACGAGAACGTTGATACTGTCTTCGACGAACATTTTTCAGACGAATCAGAAGCTGAAGATCGTCATCAATAATGGGAGAATCAAATTTGACTTGGACTTTAGGAATAGCAATATTCCTAGCATCCAAAATTGCATTAGTTAAAGATTCCAAGGCTGAATCAATATCAGCTTTGGTTTCTAAAACAAAATCATGATTTAAATTGTTCTCAATATGATGCTGATACCTGTCCCAATTAGCTTTGTGGTAATTAAACACAGAACTATTGGGTCTGGTAACTGCTTCATGAGAAAGTGAAAAAGTTACTGGAAGGTGATCAGAATCAAAATCAGCATGAGTCACTAAAGGACCACAATACTGACTTTGATTTGTCAAAACCAAATCAATTGTTGATGGATTTCTAACAGAAGAAAAGCAAGTTGGCCCATTCGGGTATAAAACCGAATAAAGACCAGAAGTGCAATCTCTGAATAGAATTTTACCATTGGAATTTACTTTTGAATTATTCCAAGATTGGTGTTTGGCATTAAAATCACCGATGATCAAAAATCGAGATCTATGCCGAGTAAGTTTATTCAAATCCCCTTTGAAATAATTTTTATTTTCCCCAGTGCATTGGAAAGGCAAATATGCAGCTGCAATCATAATTTTCCCAAATGAAGTTTCAAGTTCAATGCCCAAACTTTCAATAACTTTTAACTTAAAATCACGTAAAGTGCTATAAGTCATACTACGGTGGATAACTATTGCAACTCCACCGCCATTTCGATTCATTCTGTTATTGGTTATAACTTTATAATCTGTATCACTTTTCAAATAAGTGCCAGTTTTTAAAAATGTTTCGGTTATAACAGCAACATGCACGTTATGAACTCGTAAAAAGTTGAAAAATTCATTTTCTTTCGCTTTTAAAGAGCGAGCATTAAAATTCATAATATTGATGGAATTACTTAGATCCATGATTAAACTTCAGGGTAAGAACAACATCATTCGCAAATTTTAATCCAATCTGGATAGCTTCCATCATGGATGTAGCATTACTCATTGTTTGAATCAAACCAAACAGTGAGTTTTGCAAAAAAGTCATTTTTTCAAACGTAACATCGCCGAGATCAGAAGATCCCAAAGCGTTGCCAGCAGAAAAATTTTCAAATGAAATTTGAGGTACCTGCCCAATTTGAAAATTGGTAGAGGATTTAAAATTCGTGGATGAACCCGAACCCGAAACGACGTTGGCATAAGAAATGCCATTGCTGTTACCTAACATTTCCACGGTAGGGGTATTTCTAGCATTGTTCGAGTGAGACAGCACGAACGTTTGATTTAAAGATGCAGGTACAACCTGACTTTGAGAAAATTTCGGTTTGAATTTCGGCTGATGCTTAGCACGAGAATCCAAAACCTTTTTTCTAATGGGGCAATCCCAGAAATTTGATTTGTGATTTCCACCACAATTTGCACATTTAAATTGGGTGACTTCTCTCACGGGACAATTGTCCTTGCCGTGAGAAGAATCCCCGCAAACCATGCATTTTGGAACCATGGCGCAATGATCAGTACCGTGTCCGAATGCCTGGCAACGCCGGCACTGGGTCAGATTCTGGCCATTACCGCCATGTTTCTTAAAATGCTCCCACTTTACCCGTACATGGAACAAAAACTGAACTTTGTCCAAAAGTTTCAAATTGTTGATTTCATTTCTGTTGAAATGAATCAGATAAAATTGTGAAGTCAAACCAAAGCGAGAGATATTCCCGTTTGATTTTTTCTTCATTGGTATTACTTGGGATGGGGCAAAGCCAAGCAACACCTTAAGTTCGTTTTTGATCTCATCCACCAACAAGTCGTTGGAGAGACCTTTCAGGACCGCCTTGAATGGACGAGCATTCTTGGTCTCATACGTGTAGAAATTGTGTTTGTGGTTTTTCAAATAACCAACAAAAGTTAGGTGATCTTGTAAAGATTCCGTCAACAAGCGACATTCTCCTCTTCGACCAAGCTGGAACGAAACTTTCAAATTACAAGTTTCCTTGCAATTCTTCAGTTGCGTTCGAAAGCTGGCCAAATCGGAGACGGAAGTCACTACAATTGGCGGAGCCTTTACTCGTTTCTCGACGGCAGGAGGCTCAGTACGAGGAGAAGGATCCTTGTCAACAGTTTCGGATAAAACACCGAAACTATTTGCCAATGGGATTGGAGGATTGACCTCACTTTCAGAATCAGAATCAGACCTCGGATGAGGCTGTTTTCTTTTTCTGTTTCCGTTAGCCGGTTTAGCGTTCAAACGCTTCACCGACGTAACGACCAAATCTTCAGAAGATTTGCGTTTACCTTTGTTTTGACGCATTTTGCAAGCAAAGTTCTCTTAAAAAGATGGCTTCGTTTGTAAAATACAACAAAATTTCAGGTGGGGTTAGTCTTGAAAAGACTGTTTAGAATTTGGGAAAATAACTCAGGTAGTCTTTAAAAAGACTGTGAAATTTTTTTTGAAATAACTCTGAGCTTAGGTAGTAAAAAATACCGCAGCTCTAGTGTCCGTTCACCTCGAAGGTTCGCAAGACACTATCATTTTTTTTCAGTGTAGTCCTTATCCATACCTACAACTTTGCCGAAGACATCAAATCGATCAAAAAATTCCTTCAAAAGATTCAGATTTTTGAATTTTCATATATAATTTTGTTTGGACAGCTGCCAAATTTGTTTAGAATATTATATGGACAAACCTATGATGTTTAATGGATTCTTTGGGCATACCGCAGAAACCAAAAAAGTTTCAGCCGGATTAAGTGGTTATATACATGTAAATCGGCAAAAATGACAGAGGTTGGTTTGAGCAAAAACTTAAACTTTTTTTAAATCTGTTTTCAGGACATAAAAATATACATTTTCAACTACAGTGGACTCTCTGGCTGTCGATCTTCTCGATATCAATATTGCTCCAGCTGTCAATAAATTTTTCAGTCCCTTCAAATAGATTGCTTTGATTTTCCGTTCTATAATTTGATAACTCCCGCTCTCGACGGTCCCTTCAATATCGACAACGAGAGAGTCCACTGTATTAACAAAATAAATTTAAAGACATTTGGTTGAATTATTACCGAGATACAGCTATATAAAGTAAGCATTTCCAAAAAACGGGTGCCACGATATCTCAACACTGCCTCGACCAAACAGGCATTTTGGTGAAGACTCGTTAAACCAGTCCTGACGAAGGCCGATTTTTATTCCGAATCTAAAAAAAATAGGTGACATTTCCCGAACAGACGGCAATAACTAAATTTATGCCATTTCAATAACAAATAATGTTAAAATAACAGAAAGTGTTATGGATTATTCTTGAAAAATAATTTTTTGCATAAGAGTTTAATAACAGTTTATGTTATCATAACAAAATTTGTTATTGGTCTGATAGTGATTGAAAGCCAAAACAACTAGGGAATAAAATTTTTTGTTATGGAAGAATAACTCCTAATGTTATTGGGATGATCGGATTACAGTCATGCCTCGGTTTAGCACCGCATATGGGGGATGCAAAACCGAGGCGTGCATAACCGAGGCACAGAGCTAATGGGATTTTGTTTATATGGGAGTCATTGGCTTTAATCGTACGAAAAATCATGCAAACATCAAAAAATTATAGTGTTTTGGAATCGGGATAATGTCAGCTATCCATTAAAATTATTATTTCATGAAAGTTTTCACAAAAATACGTATTTTTCCTGTATTCCGAAAATGCTTTTTTTTTTCTTTAAAGAAACCAAAAATATATTGTTATTGCAATATGGGTATCAATTGATCAGGTTTTTTTCATTCATTTCGAATGTAATAACAACATTTTTAGAAAATACTCGAAATTTTCACAAAACTACGTATTTTTGAATAAAATACTCAAAATTTCCGTTTTTACGATGTGGGTATCGAACGATCGGGATTTTTTCATACATTTCGAATGTAATAACAATATTTTTTGAAAATACTCAACATTTTCACAAAACTACGTATTTTTGTAAAACTTTTCAAAATTTCTGTTTTTACAATATGGGTATCAAATAATCGGGATTTTTTCATACATTTCGAATGTAATAACAACATTTTTTGAAAATACTCAAAATTTTCACAAAACTACGTATTTTGGAAAAAAAACTCAAAATTTCCGTATTTACAATGTGGGTATCAAACGATCGGGATTTTTTTCCATAAATTTTGATTGAAATAACAATATTTTTAGAAAGTACTCAAAATGTTCACAAAACTACGTATTTTTGAAAAAATACTCAAAATTTCCGTCTGCTCGGGTTGTGTCCAAACCCATCATTCACCCATTGTTGGTAAACATTGAGGAAGCAAATTATTTTTTATATTGCTGCCGATTTTCGCAAAAACCTTAACGGTGCATATCAAGCAGAGCTTTTGCACCCAGATTTTTGTTACAGACATTTTAGTATCTTTAAAACTACGGGTACTATCGAAATATTTTTTTATTCAGTCCCTAAAGTACTGTCCATAAAGTAATTTACAACAAAGTTCGATGAATTTTACATTCCCGTTATTGCAGGATTGGGTCCGTAAGTTTAACCATTTTGGAATAAGAAGACAACAACTTCCTTCGTTGCTGTGCACCCTTAAGTAAACCGTCAGTGTTACTGAAAAATATCCACTTTTGCTGTTGCAGCAACAAAAATACTACTTCAAACTAAAATTTCAAAATTGTTGACAGTCTGTCGTATCCAGCTGCCAATTACATTCTGTAGAAGGTTTCAAATTGATTCGTCCAATCAGCACGTGGCCAAAAGAAAAGCAGGAAAAACGTTCAATCAGCACTCCCACCAACTTTTTTTTTGCGTTAAAGTGTTTATTTGTTTGGTCCACCCTGACGGGTGAAGGTCGTGTGTGTGTGGGTGGGTGGCTGATGGCCACTTCCAATGCATTCACAATGGTGTTTACGGAAGTGGAAAACTGCAAAAGGCAACTCTGTAAACAAACTTGGTCATGGACTTGTTTCGGGGAGCAACCGCGGGAAAGGAAGCCACCCACGTACATTCTTTTTCCAAGTGTGCTGCTGTCGGTGGAAACTATTGCCATTGAAAATTTAAGGAGGTCCTACCCCCTCCCCACTTTCGTCCACTTTGAGTTCATGTTTTTCTTTTCCATTGGCACGTGCACGTTTTCGACCAACCACCCACGGAGGACGTGTGGCGAAACTTCCCACTCTGTCTCTCTCAAATCTATTTATTTAAACTTTTCAATGTGATTTGGTGGCGTCGTCGTCCGATTTCTTTGCTTTAGCTTTTTTTCCCCCTGATGGAGCTTAGAACTGGTTGCCAAATCGTTTAGCCGTGTTTTTGGCGTGTCCTCGGGAAAATGGGATGAGAAAAATGTCTTGTGAACTGTTTCATTCATTCAATTCTACCCGGTCGGCTGCACTAAACGGCTGTGACACTTGGACTTGGCGAGGGCGGGAAACTTTTCCGACGGGAAACTTTGGTAATGGTTTGGGCTTGGACTTGGTGCACTTTCCTTGTGGCTCTAATGTGCGATTTGTTATGTACGTAGGGATTGTTCTTGAAAACTTAGCGGTTTTTGGAGAAAAACGTTTGTTTTTGGAATTAAAATTAAAATGGATGCAGCGTTTCAATGAAAACCGAAAAAGGATGTTTGATAATCAGAAAAAAAATGGAATCTTCTATTTATGAGCATTTCTCTACGAAAACAGTCCTATTTTAATTTTTTGTATTTTTTAATCCGGCTGAAACTTTTTTAAGTGCCTTTGGTTTGCCCAAAGAAACCAGTTTGCATCAGGGTAATTCTCTGCCAACTCACACAGCAAATACCCCGACCCCTCTTCGATTTGCGTGAAACTTTGTCCTAAGGGGTAACTTTTGTCCCTTATCACGAATCTGAGGTCCATTTTTTGATACCTCGTGGCGGAGGGGCAGTACGACCCCTTCCATTTTTGAACATGCGAAAAAAGAGGTGTTTTTCAATAATTTGCAGCCTGAAACGGTGATGAGAACCATGCTCATGCTCATGCTCATGCTCAATTTGCAGCCTGAAACGGTGATGAGATAGAAATTTGGTGTCGAAGGGACTTTTATGTGAAATAAGAAATTACTCAGAATTCTGGAAAAACGTATTTTTCATCGAAATAAACAATAATTTGTTTTTTAAACTCTGCTATTTTCCGTTACTCGACTGCAATATTTTTTGGAACATGTCATTTTATTGGAAATTTAATTTACTTTTCGAATCATTATTGACCCAGAAGGGTCATTTTTTCGTTTAGAACGTTTTGCAGTTTTGAAAAAGTTACTTTTTGCGTTTCTCTTTGTTTCGTCGTCCGTGTCTGTCGCGGGTGACGATGAACGGCCATGATCAACGACGACCAACTTTTTCAAAACTTTTTTTTCGTAAAATCGCCTTAACTCGTGATGTTTATAAGCATACCCCTTATGTTTATATATCAACATTTTTGTAATTGACTGCTCTACAACTTTGTACAATATTGTTACACTCTTAAAAATAACCCTGCAAAGTTAGAAAAAACACGAAATTTTAAAATGAAAAATTTAGTTCTGAATGAAAAAATGACCCTTCTAGTTCAATGTAGATTCGAAAAGAACATGAAATTTCCCATAAAATGACATGTCGTCAGCTGTGTGCTATCTTGTGACATAGACCATTTTGGTCGAAAATGAGTTAATGATGACGTTTTGCTATACTTAACAAACACTACAAGATGCTTTAACCCGATTTTGGAAACTCGCTTCCGTTTCCCGGATATCCCAATACACACTTGTGACTTAGATTAATTTATCATCAAAATGATTGTGCACACTTGTGACACGTCATACATGTTGTTGGAAAATGTGGAAAATTTTTCTTGTTTTTCACAAATTTATGAACACACATACTTTCTAAAGGCAATGCAACCTTTTGTTTTTGAAAATATACTGATTAAGTCAGTTAAACTATTGATTTAAGCCTATTTTAGTTTGTATGGGAATTCTGTACACACTTGTGACACGTAGTACAATTTTACTTTCGAAACACACTTGTGACACGTGCTTTTAAAATTTGTGTTTACATTATATACTGTATCTTTTAACTGGTGTAACCAAATTAATTGAAACTTGGAGCGTATGTTAAGCGATAGTATACGAACCGATTGCTTCAAAAAGTTTAGCTCTATCATTCATAATTTTGAAATTATTTACCAACAAACTTTAAAAATCGATTTCCTCGAAAAGTACTAAATGGTCGTTGTTACAAGATAGCACACAACTGACGATGTTTCAAAAAAAATGTACAGTCGAGTAACGGAAATAGCAGAGTTTTTTAAACATTTTTAGTGTTTTTTTTCGATGAAAAATACGTTTTTTTCGGAATTCTGAGTACGCCATCAAATCGGGCGTCTAATTTTACATAAAAATCCCTTTGACACCAAATTTCTATCTCATCACCATTTCAGGCTGCAAATTATTGAAAAACACCTCTTTTTTCGCATGTTCATAAATTGAAGGGGTCGTACTGCCCCTCCGTCACCAGGTATCAAAAAACGGACCTCGGATTTGTAATCAGAGACAAAAGTTACCGCTTAAGACAAAGTTTCACGCAAATCGAAGAGTGGTCGGAGCAACTTTTCCCGATTTCGTGTGAGTTGGTAGAGAATTACCCATCATCAGTTTGTCCAAATAATTTTCCATACAAATTTAGCAGCTGTCCGTACAAAAATGATTTATGAAAATTCTAAAATCTGTATCTTTTGAAGGATTTTTTTGATCGATTTGGTGTCTTCGGCAAAGTTTTAGGTATGGATAAGGACTACACTGAAGAAAAAAGTTATACACTATAATTTTTTTTGTGACTTTTAATTTTAGTTTTTATCAGCTAAACTTGATTTGCAAAAAAAAACACTATTTTTATTTATTTGTTTAAGGGGAAATCAAATACGAACTTTTCAGAAATTTATAGAGTGTGCATAAAATCTTTGACCGAGTTAGGAATTTTTGAATAAATGTTGAATTTTTCAAAAAATCGAAATATTAGTCTCAAAAATATTCCAACATTTCATTTTAAAGGTTAAATCGAATTTGCAATCAAAAAGTTCTTCAGTGAATTATTTTTGAAAAGCTGAGAAAATTCTCTATATTTTGCATTTTGAACTTTGTTGATGCGACACTAAGTTGCTGTGATATTTCCAGACAAAGATTAAAAAACAGGAAAATTGTTGTATTCTAAGTCTAGGGTGGTTCGAAAAATAACAATTTTCGTAATTTTTCGCAAAAACCACTTTTTTCAAAAAATCATATCTTTGCGTCATTTCATTCGATTTTAGCTTTCTTAGACGCAAAAGAAAGGTGATTAGTTTGGCTATTTGAGAAAAATTGTAAGAAGTTTCAAAAATCAAGCTATAAATTTGAAAAAGTCGTATAAAAACTTAATATGGTGTTTTGACCGTGTCTGGACCAAAGAGCCTATGTCTGAAAAAAAAATTATCGGATTCCTCGGCAAATTTCATATAAATAAACAAAAAATTGGCGATGTCGAACCGTTTGTATCCGAGGTATATTTTTTTGAAAATAAAAACTGAGTTTTTTGACGCACCATGCGCGAAAAAAAATGACGAAAAAGGGGAAAAATCACTTTTTCCACTAAAACTCCGATAACTTCAAAATTTCAGCGATGATCTATACATGTTTGTTTATCAAAATTTTCGTAATTGAAAGACGCAACTTTTGGTACCTAAACATGTATTGGTCATCGCTAAAATTTTGAAGTTATCGCAGTTAAGCTAGATTTTTGAAACTTCTTACAATGTTTCTCAAATAGCTAAACTAATCACCTTTCTTTTGTTGCGTTTTTGCGAAAAATTACGAAAATTGCCATTTTTTGAACCACCCTAGCACGATTTAGGTCACCTTAATGGCCAAACAAAAAATACAGTTTAATTATTTTGGCCAATAAACCCCCAGAAAAAATTTAAGCCCGATCGGAGAACTTTTTTTTCGGTTTAGGCTCTTTTCAAATGGAATTGCTGAATATTTGAACTGATTAACAAAATTAGCCTAAATTTCTTTACATAACTGTAAAAAACATTTTACATATGAGTTGGGGTTACTGCAAATTCATTTAATTTAAGAACATTTAACTTCCCATGAAATGACATGTCTCTCGATTTTGGACAGTCAAGTAACGGGAAACGGCAGCAATTTTAAAACTATTTTTAACGCTTGGCAGGTCCGTCCAGACAAGCCTATCAGCATTCTGAGTGGAAATGTGAATGTTTTATACGCATAGTGTCAAGCAAACATGGGTCGATGTGCTTGTTCGTTTTTTTAGGCAAAATGCATCGCGTGGTAGGTTAATTCTGCAAGCTTTAAAAATCGTTATTTCAGGAGATTTCAATTCGCCCAACATTCGAAAAATTGATTCTCATGTAAAATCGTCTGGGGAACACGATGGTGACGTTAAAATCAAAATTTAATCGCATGTATATGGAGAACATTGCGTGTAATGTTTTCAATTGCACAAAAAGCATCCAAATTTGATTGCAATCGAAAATCTGATGAAGCCAATAAATATAATTTTGTGTTTCCGAGATATGGCCACTTGAAAAAAGAGGTTTTTTTTTAAAAAAACCAAACCAAATTTGAGCATGATCAAAAAAAGTCGATTTCGAATTTATACTTTTTTGTGTACAGTTAAGGCGAAATGACTCAAATGAAACATGTTTCACGAATAAAAATTTCCCCGGAAACTTCACACTGCGACAGTCACACGATGCTTTCGAAAAATGCATTTTTTCCAGTTTCCTGGTCCGATACAATCGTAGCTTATTTTCAACGAATCTCTCTGCCAAAAGGGGCAAATTAATTGCGTTTCCCAGCAAATGCTAACGATGATTGACAGGCAGTGATATCCATTTCAAATTGAAACCGTTGGAAGTATACGGCACGGCGTGTTTTCTGGGCAACCTTAAGGAGAAAAAATAGTCATCACTACTTTCAAATGTGTCTTATAGGAAATTTTCTCAGCTTTCCAATGCTTCTAAGAGCGAAATGTTTCATCGGGAAATTTCTGAGATATCTCTATTTTAAGTTTTTTCTTTTAAAATCCTTGATTATTAATTGGACACTTTTAAATAACAGTCCAGGAAGCTTTTCAAATGATGTGTTTCATGTGTCTTTTACTCATCAAAATGTGCAGAATAAGACAAGAAACAACTTTGTAGAAGGTTGCAAACCGCTAAACATTTTGAATATTAAGTTTTAACCGAATTTTTGAATATGTGGGATTTATTCAAATATTAAAATAATAAAATCGTATTGAAATATTATTTTTACAAGAACAAATAGATTATTACATAATTGTTGTGTACAAATAACACCGGTCTGCTCTGATTCAGCTTGGAATTAGCTGATACAACCGAAATTTCTACAGGTTTGAGATTGATAGGGTATTACAAGATTTTTATGAATAAATATAATATTTCCTTAATCAAACACTAACCAGTTGCATGGATACAAAACATGTTTAATACTAGAAATTAAACTGCAAATTACTGTTGCGAGCTTTAGGCGAAATACTTTTCATTAGTATGAAATGATTGTTTTAGTTTTTTTTTTGTATTAAATGATTAAATGATTAGCAATATTTTAGAAGTTTATAAGACTCTCATCTTCAATCTCATCTGTAAAAAAATATATATATTTCTTGATTTTTGTTCAAATAGTTTGGAAAGAAAGTTTCTGTTTTTTTTTTGTTAAAATATTATTTAAGTTTTGTTCAAATAAAAAAAAATGTTTGTGACGGTGTTTTCAGCATTCTGAATTGGAAGAATCGAGTTTTTTTGCTACTTTTAGGTGCATTTTCAACATAAAACATTTAAAAAAAAATATCTTTATTCTATACTCATGAAAATATGACTTTTGAAGCTTGCTACAGTAATATGCAGTACATTTTCGATTTGAAATCATATTTGTATTTATGTTCCTGGTTATTGTTTGCTTAAGAAAATATCAAATTTATTCATTCAAATTCAATAATACCATTAACAATCACAAACCTGCCAAAGTTTCGGTTGAACAAGCTAAATCAGAGTAGACACGTGGTATTTGTACACAAAAAATATGTAATTATCAAATAATTCTTGTACAAAATATATTTTTACACTGTTTTATGATTTTAATTTCCGAATAAATCCCATATATTCAAAAACTGAGACAAAACATAATTTTCAAAATGTTTAGCGGTTTGCAACCTTCTACAAAGTTGTTTCTTGTCTTATTCTGCACATTTTGATGAGTAAAAGACACATGAAACACATCATTTGACAAGTTTCCTGGACTGTTATTTAAAAGTTTCCAATAAATAATAAAGGAATTTAAAACAAAAAAACTTAAAATAGAGATATCTCAGAAATTTCCCGATGAAACATTTGGCTCTTAGAAGCATTAGAAAGCTGAGAAAATTTCCTATAAGACACATTTGAAAGTAGCGATGACTATTTTTTCCTGATAAGGTTGTTCTAGAAAACACGCCTTGTACGGGGTTGACTTTTATCAGCACCGGCAATTCTTAGAACTGCATTGCTGTGTACGGATGCGAGGGCATTCGAATGAATAATAATGAATTTTAAAGGGTTTGATACAATTTCACTGAGTTGTCAATATAAATATTTGCAGTACATCCAAGAGCATCTGACTGCATTGTTCTTATCTCAGACAAGCTTCTGTAAATGTGTCACAATGGAGGTGTTCTGTTTTAACTTATCCTCGCCTGCTCACCATTTCCAAGTATTTACAGTTTAACGAGCTATTGATTTAATAATTTGTGCTCGGCTCTCTGCACTCTACAAAACGAACATCAATTAGAGGGAAAAGTAGTGGCGGTGGACTGCAAAAAAAAAAATACCATCCTCTCCGACACGGAACAGCGGCGATGACGGTTCAAATCAGTGCATTGCATGTGCCTAATTGCCCTGCAATTGCAGGTCCCCGGGATTCCACATTAGCCCCTGCCCCGACCTCCTTTGTAATACACTGCGCTCCTCTGGCTGGTGACTGTGACTGTGTGTTGGTGGAGCTCACTCTGAGTAGACATTAATCATTCATTTTGTTTTCAACAATTGGCGTGGAAATGGAAATGAAGCATCGTTCAATCGTGTGCGTGTGTGTGTGTGTGTGTGGTGGTTGGAGCAATTATGGAACGTGTCATGGCTGCTAATTCCCTAACGCTTCATTCAGCGCTCAATTAGATGTTTGAAAAAACGCAATCGCAATATGGAAATTAATGTGGTGTGCGCACATTACTGGACTCTGCCCCCACCTACACATGCTCGGGAACGACAACAATGGATCATTTTGAGCCTTCCTTTGTTTGGGGTTAGACTAGTGATGGGTTTTAATCTGCACTGTCAAACGGAAACTAGAAATGGATTTAATTTGTACCGTCAGTGGGGGTGGCTATGGGACAAAAAACGATACACGATAATTTGTCGATAACACAAACAATTCAAATAAAATCGAAAATCTATTAACGTAGAATTGTTCCAAGAGAGTTTACCCAGATTTTCTCAAAAATGGTGGAATTTGATGAACTCTACCAATCGTTTGATAATTGGTTTAATCTCTCCCCTCACGGAGAGAAGGTTTCTCGCAAAACTTACTAACGTCATGATTCGAATTCCCGCACGCTTCGAAACACGGACACCTCATCTTGTTTTATCAATTATTTGGATATAAGTTCGCATTATGAGTTTCGAAACTGTGTTATTTGATGAATTCTAACATCAACTTTCATTTAAGGTTTGTTTGAACGCTGTAGTTAATGCCAAAACAATTACATAAAACAAGCTTACCCCGACAGACTTCGTTCTGCCTTTTTTTCGTATGTTGACGTTTTAAGCTTGTTGACCTATTCAGCCTCCTGTGATCAAAATTTGATTTTACGTAACTTTCCCTATAAAATCTGCAGATTTTTCGGAATCGGTTTCAGAGTGGTCAAAGTTGTCACTTTTTGGCGTAAGAACCTTCCTTGGAATTATACGAACCCAACGCAAAAGAGAGCACCTCGATCCGATGCTCCGTATTGAACTGATTCGCGTTCGAACAAAACCGACGAAATTTTATATATATATTTTTGTTTTTGATTTCCTTAAATTCTAGCAAATTTTTAAATAAAATATCGATTGTTTTGATGTTAACAGCTTATTTGAGACCTTAAGAATGCCATTCACTAACATTTCAGTCCAAATTTGTACGATTCATAAGCAAAATTTTGATTGTCCGGAATTCGAAGCAAAAGTGTCCGGATTTCGAATCAGCTTTTATCAGTGTCCGGGATTCGAAGCACAACAAGTCATTTTAATTTTAAAATTCTTATGACAAATTGTTAGAAAAGACATATTTTGCATGCAATCTCTTTAAACTGATTGTTTATACTACATCCTGATAATATTTCTACATTTCCAACTTGTTACATGATTTTTTGTCAGCTATAAAAAAAATATATGCTACTAAGTGTCCGGAATTCGAATCATGACGTTAAAAACTGGTTAAAATTTCTCAAAAAATGGTTGATTACTTTGGATTTTTTTAAGTTAGAAATTCTAAAAAAAATGGTTGAAGTTGACAGCTCAAGCCAGGTCGCAAAAATAGTAATTCTTACCAACAAACTTCAGTAACTTCAATTAAATCTTTACTAAAATTACTAGTTTTTTCAGTTGGCGTAACTAGTTTACATTTATAAGTGTTTTTGGTAAAACCCGTGAAATTTTCCATAGCTAATCGTTTGTTTTGCGTTCGGGGAAGATTGTTTCGTTGCTATAAATTTATGAATGTTGGCTCGTTCTTCCTAATCACCGTTAACAATCCAACCAAACACTACTATTACCGGCCGATGCGTGGATAATGCCATAGATTCCTCCATGGTGCGCAACTAATCTGACCGGAAGTGTCCACCTATTCGCTGCTCTACCAGGCCATCGATCTTCCAGACTTGGAGGATCCTTTTTCGCGATGACCCAGAGTCCTACGGCGCAAGAACCGCTCTCCCCACGAAGCGGGAGGCTTCCGGAGAAGCCGCTTCTCGACCAGCTTCCAGCTGTCCCCGGAAACAAACAAACAGCTGCAGCAGTTGCCAGGAAAAACAGGAAAAATCGGCTCCGGTTGCAAAGTTGTCGGCGAAAAGAGCAGCGCCTCCATCAGCAGTATCAGCACTCACCAAAAACAATCCACACAACATTTCAACGTTCAGCTTCGTACAGGACCTAACACTAACGCGGCGTCTTTCTGCTTTATTTGTGTCTCGATCTGACGATCTGTCAATTCCAGTAATGTTTTTTTATAATCGGTATGAAAAATTTGGTTGAAACACGAACGTCAGGGTTGTTAAAATATCAAAATATCAGCTCTCAGCAACTACAATTATCCCGCCTGAATATTCATGCCTCAAATACAACGGCTCTTCTCTCCCTATTGAAACTCTCAGTGCCGAACATAGCCGAACACGCTTTCGTGTTCACACACTCGCGATTGACATTTTCCTTTTCTCTCTCATTCCCACTTCCACGATCATCCTACCGCAACAGCGTTTAACCGCAAAAGCCGTCACAAAACCAATTTCGCCAACGCAGTTTAACGGGACGTCATGCGTGGTCAGCTCCTAATCGCAATCTCGCGTTCTCTCATTGCAGTTTTCGGAGAGATTGAGAGATTTAGCGGTGAGAGCGCATAGTCGAGGAAAAGGGGAGGAGTGATAGAGAGAGAATGACATCGCTGGGAATCACGAGACACAAGAAGAGATCTCACAAGCTATAGTGACGGCCGCTATACTCTCGGACATTTTTGGCGCAGAGATAATCAATTGATAGCTTTTCTATCACTCATTTGCAACACTGACGAACGTTTTTGTTAAAGCTCATTGCTGCCAGTGATTTCTATGCTGTCAGTATCAATTGGCGATGCAGCAATCTGTGTTTGTTTTTTTTTTACAATTTGTTACTGGTAAATTTTACTAAGAATATGGCTAATTCTACTAAAAAAAGTAGGAATTTCACCAATTTCGAGCCAACTTAAACGGATTGTTAGTTTTCAGATCAAACTCCTTTCCGTGCTTAGAGGGGGTGACATTGCACAGTGGTCCAGATCGCAAAATTAAGTGGAAAATGGATTTTCCGAAAAATGGTTAAGTTTTGGAGCTTTGGTGTCTTCAGAAGAGTTGTTGCATATGGAAAGGGGCAACTTTTGGTTTGGTTGAAAATTAGGGTGGTTCACGATTAGGGTGATTTTGGAAATCTAACTTTACAGGAATATTTTTGGGAATTTTTGCGTCTTCTAAAAAGTTGACGGGCTTGCCAATCCAAGCAACTTTGTCGAAGACACCAAAATTTTATCTCGTAATCTACGCCTCCCACGACCAAATTTATAGAAAGCATCTGAGCAAACCTTCAAAAATCAGTTTTTTTAACGTGGCAATTCAGGGTTAAGTTTTAGAGAAAAGTGGTATTCGGGGCACTTTTAGAGCTCTAAAAAAACAAACATTTTTAGTATCTGACAAGTCAATTTGGACTTAAGGGTCAAAAGTTACAGCGATTTTAAGGTAAAAAAGATGCAAATTTAAAACTTAAATGGCTCGAAAAGGCGCAAGCCAAATTTAAAGCGCTAGGTTGCATTTGAAAGAGGAGATCCAGCACTACAAACGCTGAAAAAATCTCAGGGGTGTTTTTCTTTAAACTCGAGATATCATCATTTGAAAAAGTCTAATTTTCAAGGGAAACCCTTATGGGACCACCCTAACGAATTTCGAAAATTGTCCAAATATATGTTTTTCGATGTAATTTTGCCCGCTGAATCTGAATCTGTCCTCAGAATTGACCCAAAGTGTCGAAAAATCGATTTTTTTCATATTTTGGGTTTAAATGATAATTTTACATGAAAACTTAAAATTTGGCTTGCGCCTTTTCGAGATATTTAAGTTTTAAATTTGCATCTTTTTTACCTTAAAATCGCTGTTACTTTTGACCCTTAAGTCCAAATTGACTTGTCAGATACTAAAAATGTTTGTTTTTTAGAGCTCTAAAAGTGCCCCAAACACCACTTTTCTCTAAAACTTAACCCTGAATTGCCACGTTAAAAAAACTGATTTTTGAAGGTTTGCTCAGATGCTTTCTATAAATTTGGTCATAGAAGGCGTAGATTACAAGATAAAATTTTGATGTCTTCGACAAAGTTGCTTGGATTGGCAAGCCCGTCAACTTTTTAGAAGACGAAAAAATTCCCAAAAATATTCCTGTAAAGTTAGATTTCCAAAATCACCCTAATCGTGAACCACCCTAATTTTCAACCAAACCAAAAGTTGCCCCTTTCCATATGCAACAACTCTTCTGAAGACACCAAAGCTCCAAAACTTAACCATTTTTCGGAAAATCCATTTTCCACTTAATTTTGCGATCTGGACCACTGTGCATTGGGAATGAAATTGAAACTAAGATGACGCTTAAATCGAAAGATATGGTAAAAACAAGTCATCCAACAGTGTTTCAGCTGTAGAGTATTTCAAACATTTGTGTACTTTTCGAGCAATTCCAACAAAAATATTTAAAAAATGATTTTTTGAGAGGTCATTTTTGGCCATAAACGTACCTTAACTTTAGACAGCTGCCAAAATATCAGGATTTGTTCTAGGAACGCGATTTTTTCAGCTGAGTCATCTTAAGATGTCTCCTACACAACACAAGTTGAGGTACGTTTATGGCCAAAAATGACCTCTCAATTGGGTTTCATTGAAAAGAACCTAAGAAATGGAAAAAAATCCGTAAAAAATCACTTTGATCCAATCTCATCCCCCAGACTCGTTTCGTTTTGCATTATTTGTTTGTCCAAATATGTTTCCATACAATGTTGGCAGCGATATAACATCGAAATATTAGAAAATCTCTCGGATTAGTTTTCAAAAAGACGTAAGAGCCATTGGTAAACGAAGCCCTTTTTGCATCGGTCCTTTAATCGCCCTAAACTTAAAACAAATGAAATGTTGTTTCAATTTCGCTTCGCTAGGAGACGGTGATTTCAGCGGATTGCAGACTGAATGAAATATTGTTTCAATTTGAATAAAAAGGAAAATTAGTGCAGGAGGTCACGGTGGCTCTTACGCCTTTTTAAAATTTCACCAGAGATCTATATCTTTCGAGAGAATTTTCTTCTTGGGCAGAGTTGCCAGGCTGCAAATAAATTAAACAAAATCTGAATTTCTTCTGAGATAAATCTTTCTCAATTGTTAATTTCGTGAAGCTTATGTATTAAAAAGAGAAAATAAATCTAACCTATACAAACACGAAGAATATCCATTAAAAAGATTTTGAAGTTTGATATTTTGAAAAGCAAAATGATCAGATTCCGGTACATGTATTAGGGTGTCCAGAAAAAAATACCCCCTGCTCCACAAGCATAAAACGGTTTTTTGGGTTATTTTAAGTATCTGTGCCAATTTTAAGCGAAATTGGTTGAGATTAACCCATTGACACCCGGGCCTGAAGTTGGTGAAAAAAATGTTTATTATACAAAAATGACATTTTTAAATCGCTAATAACTTTTCTGGATCGAGTTTTACAGCTTTGGTATGTTGTACAAAGTTTGAGAGCATTAAATTTGCAAGAAGAATCTCACTCTTGGAAAAAAATTGCATGGAAGTAGCGCACAGTGCAGACCAAACAGTTAAAAAAATGTTTTTTCATACATTTTTTCGATTTTTCCCAAACAAACTTCACCTCCGAGTATCAATGGGTAAATTTTGACCAATTTTGCTCATATTAGGCCCAGAGTCCTAAAATAGCTCAAGGAACAATAATCAGCTTGTGGAGCGAGGTTTTGAAAGAAGTTCCATATTCTGGGCACCCTACTGTGCATCAATCAAATTCAAAGTACCGTGCTTCTCCATCATAATGAGTTCCCAGTACATTTCAAAGGAGAAGCATGGTGCTTTGAGTTGCGGTAAAGTACTGAAATTAGATACATTTTTTTTTTCAGAAAGTCATACTTTAGAATCTTGTCATGGATATTCAGCACTGTATAATCAAAACAACATGCTACAAAAAAAAAACAATTTTCAATCAAAAAGAACTGCTTTTATTAAAGTGCAGTTTTTACAAGTTATAGACACTGAGAAAATCATCATTTTTAACTTCCCAACCAAGGTAAGGCTACACAAAAGCTTGACAAAATTGGTGCGAAATACAGAAATCCTGTAAGCAAATCCGGTAACTCTGTGTTGTTGAATTTGACAACATGGAAATGTTTCCAAAATCGTTCACATTTTTTTCGGTTTTGAAAAACAATGTTATCGATTTTGAAAACATTTGCAGTGAAATCGAAAAAAATGTTGACGATTTTTGAAACATTTCCATGTTGTCGAAATCAACAACACAGAGTTACCGGATTTGCTTACAGGATTTCTATCCTATATATTTCTATAGAAAGAATGCGTAACGTAATTTCCGAATGATCCTCACCTACAATAGAGTTATCTACGTGCGCATGTATTGCGTGTACGTACACGAAAAAGATTGAGTTTAAATTTTGTACCAGTCAGCAAAACAAATGGTGTGCCAGTGTGCGTGAGATTGGCCTTAGATAACTCTATAGCTACACACCAGCTGTAAACATAAACAAAGTATAAAGCTATGTTCAAGCTCAAGCGTTCATCTAGGAGGTGCATTTAAGTAGTTCAATTTTCTAGTGATTCTATAGCTTTTCCTCAGTGCGGTTGGCACAAATTTTAATTCAGGAAAAAGTTGTATAAAAGTTGTAACATTATTGATTCAATGTCGAAGCAGTAACATAAAACTTTTTGTAAGATTTTAATTAATTGTTCTGAATTGACTTTGACAAGAAGAATAATTGGTAATATCTCTCATCAGACTGTCTTCATTCCATTTAAAGATTAGCTGCCTTAGATCGCAGATCGCAGATCGCAGATTTGAGCAACAAACTCTGGCAAGTAAGTTTGCAAAGAAATTTGCAAATTGAAGACCGCTTCTTGATCAAAAAATCAAATTATTCGCTCTACAGCATTGCCTTGGCGTTCTCGATTGCGAGATTCCTACTCGAAACTAGGTGTCCGAAAGCTTGATTGTTGAGGCAATTGCAAACCTTTTTTTACACCTAAGCTTCCATCTACCCCGGGATTCGATCTGACGACCTTTGGATTGTGAGTCCAACTGCCTACCAGCGACTCCACCGAGACAGGAACCAGGGAGACGACTCCTACACTTGGACTGAGTTAACGACCTAACCTTTTTAGGTTAGTCCGGGGCCAACATTTACTTCCCGTCCGACGGAAGGCGTGATCAGACAAATCTCGTCTCGAAAAATGCCACTGGGACCGTCTGGGATCGAACCCAAGCCGACTGGGTGAGAGGTAATCACGCTTACCCCTACACCACGGTCCCGGATCTTGATCATGTACTATTTTTTTGCATAAACACAGTTTTTCGCCAACCAAAGAGAGTTCGGGAATACGGGTGTTAAAGTTGAAAAAGTTCCACTTCTTTTAAATAAAAATATCATTGAAAAAATATATAGCAAATAATAAATTTAAGTGCATCGAAAATGAGCATGAGCATGAGCATGAGCATGGTTGACTGCCAATGAGCTGCTACTCCGTTATTGACAGATCAGCTGAAGTTAAACAATGAATCAAAAATGATCAGTGGGAGCCAACCATTCGTTCACTGTTTAACCTCTGAAGATCCCTACTTTATTAGTCAATACCGGCGCCCTCCCAAGAAGCCTGCAGTTCAACGAAAGGGAGGAATGTTAGTCCGATAGTTGAAGTTGCAGACTCATCAAGCACATAGTTTTTCGCTATATACTTGTTGATACCGCATGAGACCGTTGAATCCACAGCATCTCCTTCAAGCATCACGTGATAAATATTTTTTTTTTGGGTTAGTAGGATAAGGTATTGGCTTTTCGATGCCTCCCGAGCTACGACGCTTTGGGGAGGACTTTCATAACAGACCCGTCGGCGAGCCTTCCGAGCAACGATGCTATGGGAAGGTCTTTCTGGTTAACACACAAAATCACTCACTCACAAATTATCTCACTCCACTATTAATTAATCCAAAATGTCAGTGCTTCTTTCGATCATTATATAGAAATGGCTTTTTCACAGCAAAAAAATAAAACCTTATTCGAAAAATCTAAGCACAATCCACCCGACGTCGTGCCTTCCGATCAACGATGATATAGGAAGCTTAGAAAATCACAAAACTATTAATTAAGTTTACAAAAGCACAAAAAAAAAAACACCAATTACTCAACGAAAAAGACAAAAATAATTCAGTAAGGCAAGCGCGTGGCCTCACCGCCCGCAATCGACTGAAGTACTAAACACAATTAACACCCAGTTACTTTGGAACACAATTAATACGACAAACCCAACCGGCGGCGTGCCCTCCAATCAACGATGATAAAGGAAGGACTGATATTATTATTACTAGCAAGAAACACACACAATTCACGACAAAAGGCACACAAAAAAAATCACTTTTCACTCCGAATATTTTTTACGACCACGCGCTCCCTTTACAAATTATGCACTAACCCCATACGAACAGCGACACAAAAGCACACCAAAAAATTAACCTAAATAATCACGACTTCGCGTCCCCACTTCCAGCGCACCAATGATGCTATTATTCGATTAGCACAATCACTCATCCCATACGAACAGCGACACAAAAGCACACCAAAAAATAAACCTGAATAATCACGACTTCGCGTCCCCACTTCCAGCGCACCAATGATGCCATTATTTGATTAGCAAAATCACTCAACCCATACGAACAGCGACACAAAAGCACACCAAAAAATAAACCTGAATAATCACGACTTCGCGTCCCCACTTCCAGCGCACCAATGATGCCATTATTTGATTAGCACAATCACTCAACCCATACGAACAGCGACACAAAAGCACACCAAAAAATTAACCTGAATAATCACGATTTCGCGTCCCCACTTCCAGCGCACCAATGATGCTATTATTCGATTAGCACAATCACTCATCCCATACGAACAGCGACACATAAGCACACCAAAAAAATTAACCTGAATAATCACGACTTCGCGTCCCCACTTCCAGCGCACCAATGATGCTATTATTCGATTAGCACAATCACTCATCCCATACGAACAGCGACACAAAAGCACACCAAAAAATAAACCTGAATAATCACGACTTCGCGTCCCCACTTCCAGCGCACCAATGATGCTATTATTCGATTAGCAAAATCACTCAACCCATACGAACAGCGACACAAAAGCACACCAAAAAATTAACCTGAATAATCACGACTTCGCGTCCCCACTTCCAGCGCACCAATGATGCTATTATTCGATTAGCAAAATCACTCAACCCATACGAACAGCGACACAAAAGCACACCAAAAAATTAACCTGAATAATCACGACTTCGCGTCCCCACTTCCAGCGCACCAATGATGCTATTATTCGATTAGCACAATCACTCATCCCATACGAACAGCGACACATAAGCACACCAAAAAAATTAACCTGAATAATCACGACTTCGCGTCCCCACTTCCAGCGCACCAATGATGCTATTATTCGATTAGCACAATCACTCATCCCATACGAACAGCGACACAAAAGCACACCAAAAAATAAACCTGAATAATCACGACTTCGCGTCCCCACTTCCAGCGCACCAATGATGCCATTATTTGATTAGCACAATCACTCAACCCATACGAACAGCGACACAAAAGCACACCAAAAAATTAACCTGAATAATCACGACTTCGCGTCCCCACTTCCAGCGCACCAATGATGCTATTATTCGATTAGCACAATCACTCATCCCATACGAACAGCGACACATAAGCACACCAAAAAAATTAACCTGAATAATCACGACTTCGCGTCCCCACTTCCACCGCACCAATGATGCTATTATTCGATTAGCACAATCACTCATCCCATACGAACAGCGACACATAAGCACACCAAAAAAATTAACCTGAATAATCACGACTTCGCGTCCCCACTTCCAGCGCACCAATGATGCCATTATTTGATTAGCACAATCACTCAACCCATACGAACAGCGACACAAAAGCACACCAAAAAATTAACCTGAATAATCACGACTTCGCGTCCCCACTTCCAGCGCACCAATGATGCCATTATTTGATTAGCACAATCACTCAACCCATACGAACAGCGACACAAAAGCACACCAAAAAATTAACCTGAATAATCACGACTTCGCGTCCCCACTTCCAGCGCACCAATGATGCTATTATTCGATTAGCAAAATCACTCAACCCATACGAACAGCGACACAAAAGCACACCAAAAAATTAACCTGAATAATCACGACTTCGCGTCCCCACTTCCAGCGCACCAATGATGCTATTATTCGATTAGCACAATCACTCATCCCATACGAACAGCGACACATAAGCACACCAAAAAAATTAACCTGAATAATCACGACTTCGCGTCCCCACTTCCAGCGCACCAATGATGCTATTATTCGATTAGCACAATCACTCATCCCATACGAACAGCGACACAAAAGCACACCAAAAAATAAACCTGAATAATCACGACTTCGCGTCCCCACTTCCAGCGCACCAATGATGCCATTATTTGATTAGCACAATCACTCAACCCATACGAACAGCGACACAAAAGCACACCAAAAAATTAACCTGAATAATCACGACTTCGCGTCCCCACTTCCAGCGCACCAATGATGCTATTATTCGATTAGCACAATCACTCATCCCATACGAACAGCGACACAAAAGCACACCAAAAAAATTAACCTAAATAATCACGACTTCGCGTCCCCACTTCCAGCGCACCAATGATGCTATTATTCGATTAGCACAATCACTCATCCCATACGAACCGCGACACAAAAGCACACCAAAAAATAAACCTGAATAATCACGACTTCGCGTCCCCACTTCCAGCGCACCAATGATGCCATTATTTGATTAGCACAATCACTCAACCCATACGAACAGCGACACAAAAGCACACCAAAAAATTAACCTGAATAATCACGACTTCGCGTCCCCACTTCCAGCGCACCAATGATGCTATTATTCGATTAGCACAATCACTCATCCCATACGAACAGCGACACAAAAGCACACCAAAAAATAAACCTGAATAATCACGATTTCGCGTCCCCACTTCCAGCGCACCAATGATGCCATTATTCGATTAGCACAATCACTCATCCCATACGAACCGCGACACAAAAGCACACCAAAAAATAAACCTGAATAATCACGATTTCGCGTCCCCACTTCCAGCGCACCAATGATGCCATTATTCGATTAGCACAATCACTCATCCTATACGAACAGCGACACAAAAGCACACCAAAAAATTAACCTGAATAATCACGACTTCGCGTCCCCACTTCCAGCGCACCAATGATGCCATTATTCGATTAGCACAATCACTCATCCTATACGAACAGCGACACAAAAGCACACCAAAAAATTAACCTGAATAATCACGACTTCGCGTCCCCACTTCCAGCGCACCAATGATGCCATTATTCGATTAGCACAATCACTCATCCTATACGAACAGCGACACAAAAGCACACCAAAAAATAAACCTGAATAATCACGATTTCGCGTCCCCACTTCCAGCGCACCAATGATGCCATTATTCGATTAGCACAATCACTCATCCCATACGAACCGCGACACAAAAGCACACCAAAAAATAAACCTGAATAATCACGATTTCGCGTCCCCACTTCCAGCGCACCAATGATGCCATTATTCGATTAGCACAATCACTCATCCCATACGAACCGCGACACAAAAGCACACCAAAAAATAAACCTGAATAATCACGACTTCGCGTCCCCACTTCCAGCGCACCAATGATGCCATTATTTGATTAGCACAATCACTCAACCCATACGAACAGCGACACAAAAGCACACCAAAAAATTAACCTGAATAATCACGACTTCGCGTCCCCACTTCCAGCGCACCAATGATGCTATTATTCGATTAGCACAATCACTCATCCCATACGAACAGCGACACAAAAGCACACCAAAAAAATTAACCTAAATAATCACGACTTCGCGTCCCCACTTCCAGCGCACCAATGATGCTATTATTCGATTAGCACAATCACTCATCCCATACGAACCGCGACACAAAAGCACACCAAAAAATTAACCTGAATAATCACGACTTCGCGTCCCCACTTCCAGCGCACCAATGATGCTATTATTCGATTAGCACAATCACTCATCCCATACGAACCGCGACACAAAAGCACACCAAAAAATAAACCTGAATAATCACGATTTCGCGTCCCCACTTCCAGCGCACCAATGATGCCATTATTCGATTAGCACAATCACTCATCCCATACGAACCGCGACACAAAAGCACACCAAAAAATAAACCTGAATAATCACGACTTCGCGTCCCCACTTCCAGCGCACCAATGATGCCATTATTTGATTAGCACAATCACTCAACCCATACGAACAGCGACACAAAAGCACACCAAAAAATTAACCTGAATAATCACGACTTCGCGTCCCCACTTCCAGCGCACCAATGATGCCATTATTTGATTAGCACAATCACTCAACCCATACGAACAGCGACACAAAAGCACACCAAAAAATTAACCTGAATAATCACGACTTCGCGTCCCCACTTCCAGCGCACCAATGATGCTATTATTCGATTAGCACAATCACTCATCCCATACGAACAGCGACACAAAAGCACACCAAAAAAATTAACCTAAATAATCACGACTTCGCGTCCCCACTTCCAGCGCACCAATGATGCTATTATTCGATTAGCACAATCACTCATCCCATACGAACCGCGACACAAAAGCACACCAAAAAATAAACCTGAATAATCACGATTTCGCGTCCCCACTTCCAGCGCACCAATGATGCCATTATTCGATTAGCACAATCACTCATCCCATACGAACCGCGACACAAAAGCACACCAAAAAATAAACCTGAATAATCACGATTTCGCGTCCCCACTTCCAGCGCACCAATGATGCCATTATTCGATTAGCACAATCACTCATCCCATACGAACCGCGACACAAAAGCACACCAAAAAATAAACCTGAATAATCACGACTTCGCGTCCCCACTTCCAGCGCACCAATGATGCCATTATTTGATTAGCACAATCACTCAACCCATACGAACAGCGACACAAAAGCACACCAAAAAATAAACCTGAATAATCACGACTTCGCGTCCCCACTTCCAGCGCACCAATGATGCTATTATTCGATTAGCACAATCACTCATCCCATACGAACAGCGACACAAAAGCACACCAAAAAAATTAACCTAAATAATCACGACTTCGCGTCCCCACTTCCAGCGCACCAATGATGCCATTATTTGATTAGCACAATCACTCAACCCATACGAACAGCGACACAAAAGCACACCAAAAAATTAACCTGAATAATCACGACTTCGCGTCCCCACTTCCAGCGCACCAATGATGCTATTATTCGATTAGCACAATCACTCATCCCATACGAACAGCGACACAAAAGCACACCAAAAAAATTAACCTAAATAATCACGACTTCGCGTCCCCACTTCCAGCGCACCAATGATGCTATTATTCGATTAGCACAATCACTCATCCCATACGAACCGCGACACAAAAGCACACCAAAAAATAAACCTGAATAATCACGATTTCGCGTCCCCACTTCCAGCGCACCAATGATGCCATTATTCGATTAGCACAATCACTCATCCCATACGAACCGCGACACAAAAGCACACCAAAAAATAAACCTGAATAATCACGATTTCGCGTCCCCACTTCCAGCGCACCAATGATGCCATTATTCGATTAGCACAATCACTCATCCCATACGAACCGCGACACAAAAGCACACCAAAAAATAAACCTGAATAATCACGACTTCGCGTCCCCACTTCCAGCGCACCAATGATGCCATTATTTGATTAGCACAATCACTCAACCCATACGAACAGCGACACAAAAGCACACCAAAAAATTAACCTGAATAATCACGACTTCGCGTCCCCACTTCCAGCGCACCAATGATGCTATTATTCGATTAGCACAATCACTCATCCCATACGAACAGCGACACAAAAGCACACCAAAAAATAAACCTGAATAATCACGATTTCGCGTCCCCACTTCCAGCGCACCAATGATGCCATTATTCGATTAGCACAATCACTCATCCCATACGAACCGCGACACAAAAGCACACCAAAAAATTAACCTGAATAATCACGACTTCGCGTCCCCACTTCCAGCGCACCAATGATCTTAAGTGCATCGAAAATCCACAAAAACTGACATAACAAGCTCTATCTATATAAAAGCTCAAGTCATTGCGTGGTCGCATGGCGGCTACCGAAAAAAAAAACACGCAAGAAATTTCCTTCGTCACTGCCTCCAGAATGATAAATGGACATTTGAACCAACCAACAACCGTACCAGCAAAAAAAAAAACAAAACTGCTGACTATTTTCTTTGAGGGCCAAATGTAATGTCCACCACAGAAGCCGGACTGCTGGCAGTCGTCCTGGTCCTATTTACATTTTGCCTATCCAATGCGAAGCAATGTGTCAACGCTCCGACCGGGAACATATATCAATCGGATTCGGACTCCGGCTCGACTGGGGCCCAACCCAGGCTCAGCTCCCGGAGAGACCACACAGCAGACCATCGTAAAGAATAATCAATCTGCGGTCTGCAGCGTCTAGACAAAGGGGTATTTCTAAGGAGTGATTTTTATGACCTTCTCCGGCAATGTTGAGGTTTCCCGGGAGAAAAGACAGCAATGTCAGCCAAAATTAGCCCAAGTTGTCAGAGGAGGAGATTTGTGGTGAATCTGATGATCGATCTATATCTGTGAGTTATGGCAGGATTTTGTAAGATTTTCTTCAATGACACGATGAACGGTTATAAACAGAATTTATCACTTTTAACTCTTTTGTTTGAACGGAGTTAAAATTGAGTATAGTAGAAATTTTACCAAAAGATTTTGTTTTTTTTGTAAAAAGAAAAAAAAACAAGATTATACGTTTTCTTCGGCTGAAAATTTTATGCCCCATTGAAAAATTTTAAAACAAAAAGAAACACAAAATGCTTAAAGTATGAGCATAATAAAGACGCTAACAAAAGTTCTAACTATCAAAGAGTTCAAGAATTAAAATAGATAATGTCTTAATCAGGACTCCTGGTGTAGGGGTACGCATGATTGCCTCACACCCAGTTGGCCTGGGTTCGATCCCAGAAGGTCCCGGTGGCATTTTTCGAGACGAGATTTGTCTGATCACGCCTTCCTTCGGACGGGGAAGTAATGTTGGTCCCGGTCTAACCTAGAGGGTATGGTCGTTAGCTCATTCCAGGAGTAGGAGTCGTCTTCCTGGGTCCTGTCTCGGTGGAGTCGCTGGTAGGCAGCTGGTCTCACAATCCAAAGGTCGTCAGTTCGAATCCTGGGTTGGATGGAAGCTAAGGTGTAAAAAGGTTTGCAATTGCCTCAACAATCAAGCCTTCGGAGACCTAGAGAAGGAATCTTGCAATTGAGAATGCCAAGGCAATGCTGCAGAGCGAATACAGTCCAGACTCGATTATCCGAAGCCTCCGAAGTTTCGATTATCCGAAGTTCGATTACCCGAAGGTTTGTATGGGACTTCGGATAATCGAAAAACTGCTATAAATGGTTTGAACTTATTAGATACAAATCTGTGAAAAACAGTTTTCAAGATTTTGAAAACCAAATATTATACCAGGTCTTCTAATTTTTAAAAGATACAAAACTGTTTTTGTTTCGTAATAATTATTTTTTTAAATGAATGATTTGTCAATTTATTAGTTTTTTTCATATTAAAATTGGCAAAAATAACAAAATTATAAGAGTTTAAAGATATAAAAACTAAAAAAAATCCCATCGAAAACAGGGGGGGGGGGGTGTTGGCAAAATGTGACGTACTTTTTGAGGGGGGGTTCAACCTTGTGTGACAAAGTGTGACATAGGGGGAAGGGGGGGGGGTTAATTTTGGCCGATTTTTGCGTGACATACTTTATGGATGACGCCTTAAGGGTCAACAAACAAACTATCAAATATCAGACAACGCAAAAAAATTTTTTTTTTCATCATTCGATTATCCGAAGTTTTGATTATCCGAGGCCTTCGGATAATCGAGTCTGGACTGTAGTTTGATTTGATTTGATTGAAAGGCTTCAGTATTTTTTAAACTTGTGCAAAAGCAGCTTTATTTCCGATTTCGCAAGTTTATTCAAATAACTTCTTTTAAATTTTAAATAAGAAATATTTGCAACCCCCGGATTCAATTATTAAAAAATAGAAGGTGGAAGAGGAGAAAAACTTGAAACGAAGTTCGAATTGATCTTGTTGATCCCTCACAAATATTTTTTTTTTTAATTTTGCGATCCTCAACATGCAAGGTCTAAATTAGGTGGAAAGTAAACAATAATCGGTTAAAATTTTAACTTTGAATCAACAAAATAAATAAAGCTTCAACATCCCGCCCGTGTGGATCAATCGAACCGCGCACTGGACTCACAATCCGGAGGTCGCTGGTTCGAATCCCGCGGCGGACGCTCTAAAATTCTTTGTGTAAATATGGGTATTCGGCGCCGTCGCTCCGTGCCATACTTTCATACACTTAGGAGCCCAGGGCGGCGAAGTCCTTGTAGATAAAAATGGAGGACACTAGTGGTTGGTACTAGCAATGGTGGCCGACAGCTATAAAGTCAACTTGGTTTCGTTCAACATAAAGAAGAAACAGTAGGCAAATTGAGCAAGTCCTGGATTTTTCAAAAAATGTTTTCAGTTGCATTTTATTTCATTGAAATTTTGTATGATATTTTTATATCGTTCATATGAAGTTGATAAAAATGTAAAATTATGCTGCTTGTTTGTTTTAAGGAACTACTTTTGCAAGTATAAAAATCAAAATCATTCGAAAATAAATTTAAAAAATATTTTATTGTTCACAGAACTATTTATATTTAAAAGGAATCAAAAACTCTTTAAAAATATTGATTAGTTTTCAAAGAACTGCTTTTGCTCGAAAGACTACAAAAACTAGAAAAATCAGGGTTAAAAACAACAACTTGTTTTTAAATAACTAGGTGAAAAAGAATGCGAAAACTCATAGATTTTTTTAACGATTTATTTTCAAAGAACGTGTTATGTTAGAAAAGAAGTCAAAACCCTCCAAATGTTGTTTGAAACGGATTATTTTCAAAGAAATGGTTGTTTTGAAATGGTCATGTTACCACATAGGACAAAGTTTCACACAAATCGAAGAGGGGTCGGGGTAAATTTTCTCGATTTCGAGTGAATTGGTAGAAAATTATCCAACTGTAATTTAAAATTTAACAGACTGAAATACATTATACAATGAAAATACATCGAAGATGTTGAAAATCAATTTTATTGGGAAAATCATGTCAATTTGAAAGTATTAAACAATTCTGTGCAGCAAAGATTTAGTCCTTTTAGTAATCTTACTTTAAAATGTTCAAAATTGTGTGATAATTACTGCCTGAATTACTTTGAACACTTCTTAATCAAGCTCAAGGTACTTCCATTCTATTTTGTTCGTATTTATTTATATTTTTCGATTTACAGAAATAAACTTAAGCTTATCGAGTATAAAAATCATCACAGTGTTGCCTAGAACTGACTTTTTGTACGCATTGATGCTTATAAATAATTCAACCATGATAATTTCCACAATCTTATCGAATCAGAACTCCAACCTCAAACGTCGTCCTGTACTAACGGATATAATCGCTTATCCTATATAAATATATCGAACACGTGTGAGCAAGAACCCTCGAGCAAAAATTGTCTCGATTCATTACACTTTGCACGTCGTCCCCAAATAAAATCGATTCCGGACGCCTTGGTCTAACCTCCTTCACGATCGGATATCGTTCAAATGGATGACTTAGAGGCAGGATGGCAGGAAAAAGGCACCACCCGTATCACGTTTATTAAGCACATAAACCTTTTGAATATATTTCCTGGCTGGTTCCCGGTGCCGGTCGTTGAGCAAACAAATGTAAAGCAAATATCCCATATAAAACCCCCGATAAGAATCTCCATATTTCATGTTCAACCCACCTGGCCAGGGTGTCAACTAACCCCCGTTTTCCACGTTCTTGCTCGTGTTGCAGTGTCCCGGGCGAAGATCCTTGGCAACGCGGAGCTGTTCATCAAGAGTGGCAGCGACATCAACCTGACGTGCGTGGCGCTGCAGTCGCCGGCACCGCCCTCCTTCATCTACTGGTACAAGGGCGGCCGGGTCGTCAACTACTCCCAGCGGGGTGGCATCAGCGTCCTGACCGAGCGGCAGACCAAAACGAGCAAACTGGTCATCGCTCGGGCCATGCCGTCCGACTCGGGCAACTACACCTGCTCGCCCAGCAGTTCCGGTGAGTAGCAAATATTTGGAGATTGTTGGTCCAAGCGGAGAGAGCTTTCCAAGAGGCTTTTCGAAGAAAATTTTAATTTGCGTAACTGCTAGTTATTGGTGCATGTTTTATCGATTTCGAGTGAAACCCGAGCTTCATTTCAGGACATTTTCAAAATTCCTAGAAACAAGAGCAGTAGTAACCATTTCTCAGAGAATAGAACCTTTCAAAACAGGTGAAGTTTATATTAATTATCAGCTACTGAATACATTTCTCGCATAAAAGCAAATTATATATCAGATGCATTTGAGCACAGGTCAAATTGTGTTAATTACATATACTAAAGTCCCTCGGAACATTGTAATGGAGACTTTTACAATTTGCACAACATACTAGCAGCCGTGCTTGAAGTCACTTCTCCGGGAAACGATTATATTAATTCATTTCGGCTTCGCAAAACTTCCCCCCTTAACCCTCAATCATCCATCAAGGAAAAGTTTTCCAAGTTGTCGCAATAACTGGAATACTTAATACCCATGTTTTACATCTTTGCTCCACACTTTGGAGCACGTGCACGATAAAATATGTCATAATCACCCAGGCCAATAAATTCCGAGTGCTCGTTTGCAGCGGGCGATAATTTTTGACAGCCGCGACAAAGTTGCCGAAAGCACTTTGAAGCATAAATTGTCAAGTTAAGTGGTGGTCTTAAAATAGAGTACGGAGGAAGGTGGTTGGAAGCAATTGATTCGTAAAAAGGGTAAGAAATGTGTGTGTTAGGTACCTCATTTTGAACATTCTTATGGGTTTTGATGTGAGGAACATCTTTAACACCTAAACTCCCAAGCTCGAGAAAAAGGGGGAATTTGTATGGAAACTCCCCCTTTCCTCGAACTTGGGAGTTTTGGGTGTTAAAGAACATCGCATTAAGTTCGGTCATACAAAGTTCCTCAACAAAAAATCACAAAATAAGCATAGTTCTTGAGTCATTGAGCTGAGTGACGAAAGCGACAATTTGAAGATTTATTATTATTATTTTTTATTGCAAATTTATTCTTCATATAATTTGCAATAATGCTGCATCGTTAGTGTCCTAGGTTACCCCGAAATTTTGGTCGATTTTTGAGGTTTTAAGTGAAATTTAAAAGATATCATTTTATAAAAGACATTTCAAAAATAAAATATGTACAGTCATCCCTCTTATTCGAAACAGTTTACATATCAGCCAATGTTCGAAAAATCATAGTAAATCGATAATTGAACTTAATGATTCGCGTTTACCTTCATTTGAAAGCTTTTCTTGCGATCTTTCGAATGATGTATCGAACAACCGCCAAATTTATTTTTTACATCATGTTTTTGAAGAAAAACTTTGACCCTTGAAATCCACAAATTCGGAACACTTTTTTCTTACGGATGTAAACAAACTTTGGTTCTCTCCAGGAGTACATATATTTAACAAAATAATGACTTCACGCACTGAAACCAACTAAAGTCAAGCTTGCTTATGTTTTATCCATGGTCTAATAACTTTTTTTGTGAAAATATCAGTTAAATTCAGGTGTTCCACAATTGTGGGAAGCACAATAACATCCCACAATCATGGAACAGGCAATTTGGAGGCAGTGTTTTGCTGCTCAGGATAAAATAGTTTTGAAGTGAAGTTTTTTTTGTTCAAAAAGTGCTACCTTTACTAGTGAAATAGCAAGAAAATGTCCAAATAAAGGTCCTAAAAATAGTAGGGTCGAAAGAAAAGCTGCATTTGGCATGCTATTGACAAATTATCACAAAAGTGTTCCGAATTTGTGGGTGTTCCGAATATGTAGGATGACTGTACACGGAATAAAATCAGATTATTTATTTGTCTAAGCATTTCTAGTTAAATTCTTAAATCACGTTTTTTCTAATTTAAATTTTTTATATGTTTTGGGGGATTTCTAATTTTAAATTTTTCATACGTTCTGGGGACTAAAAGTGACCTGTATTAAATGTTTTTTCTTACTTTATTTTGAAAATTTTCATTTTGGGAAAAAATAAAAAATATTGCCAAACAAAATTTAAATCAGTATAAGATGCACAATTCACAAATTTGCAATTGTTATAAGCACTGTTTTCTATTTTAAGCCATTTTTGACGATAACATTGAAAAAACAATTTTTCACGCAATTTGAACAGCGTAGTTCAGGGGTGCCCAACCTTTTGGCCCTGCGGGCCATATCTGATTTTTCTGAAGCAGTGGCGGGCCGGAACTAATATATGATAAAGGTTGAAAAAAGTAAAAAGTATATCTTGATTTTAAGAATAAAACACAAAGATAACTTTAAAAAATGTGTTTACCTGACATATTTTAATTTTTGTTTGTTTAAAATTGTATAGTTCTTGTTTTTGACGATTGCATTCGAATATCTTTTACAAAAAAAAACTTTGTTGTACACTAGCGTGGCTCACGGATATATGAAAAAGACAAAAGTGTTCAATTTCGAACGCCTCGACCGGAATTTTGTAGCAATATGGCCCTAGAACATAACCTGAAATTTTGAGCGTATTTGGTTAAGGTTTAGTACTTCCACCATTGACCTGAAGTTAGTATGGAACTTCTAAAAATTTACTATGGGAAATTTTCACTTTTAACCTCTTCATAGAGAAAGTTTCCCAAAACCCAATCAAAATTTCCTATTCTCAGGTTTCTTATAGTTTTTGATCCGGGGAACAACTTTGTAGAACATCGCAAAGCGCTAGTAATTGATCCCGAAAAGATACAGGATATTTTTTGGAGTACGGAAACAAAATTCAACGTTCTCTAAAAATTTGTCTGTATCTTTCCGGGATTAATTCCTAGCGCTTTGCGATGTTCTACAAAGTTGTTCCCCGGATCAAAACCTATGAGAAACCTCTATTCTGAAAAAAAAATCATACGGCATAGGAAAACTTTCTCGAAGAAGAGTTAAAAAGTTGAAAATAAATAAATTAAATTTATTGAAATTTCTTTATAACTTCAGATTAAGAGTGGAACAACTAAACATCAACAAAATGCGCTCAAAATTTCAGGCTAGCTTCTGCGGTTATAATGCTACAAAATTTCGGTCGAGGCGTTCGAAATTGAACACTTTTGTCTTTTTCATATATCCGTGAGCCACGCTATTGTACACCTTTATTCAAATATTTAGAAAAAATATTTTAAAATGATTTTAAACACAGAGAATTTAAAAGTGTAAAAAATATATATTAAATCATTTTCGATTCGTTATTCGTCGAAATTCAAATCTATTTTTGCTCCCTAATTTCTTGATTTATTTTGAGACATTTTTTAATATTTTTAAAATGTTTGCAGCGATTTGTACGAATAATAAGCTTTTTAAAGCTTTTTTTCAAAAAAAAAAAAAACATTATTACGGAAAAGTTTTTCTGGAAAAATAAATTAGTTTTTGCTTAGTTATTTATCTAAAAAAATAATTGAAAATAGAAAATAAAACTTTAATGTGAAGTATAGACAGTTCAAACTGAAAGAAATTTAAATGTAGTTTCTTTATGTGCATTTTTAGACAAAAATCCAAGTTTTTTTCATAAATTTACAATTTTACGAAATGGATAATTTTGTTTTGTGGCACCAAAAAAATATCAGTATAGAAATTATAAGAATTTAATTCAAACATGAAGAATGTTTTTATAATATGTTTAAATTTGATCTCAAGCTTACTATTTTTTCTTTTTTTAATTCAGACAATCAATTTATTTATTTAATATATCATGAACAGCCTTAAGGGCCGGTCATAAAACTATTTCAAAAAGCCGTTGCGGGCCGGATGAAATGGCTTCACGGGCCGGATCCGGCCCGCGGGCCGGACTTTGGGCAGGCCTGGCGTAGTTCTTCATTCTTCAACACCATCCCTGAATTCAAGAGTTTATTTTTAGAAAAATTGAGCTGATGATGTCAATGTTCAACGGAATATAATCGAATCTAATCTAATCTAATCTAATCTAATCTGATCTAATCTAATCTAATCTAACCTAACCTAACCTAATCTAACCTAACCTAACCTAACCTAACCTAACCTAACCTAACCTAACCTAACCTAACCTTACCTAACCTAACCTAACCTAACCTAACCTAACCTAACCTAACCTAACCTAACCTAACCTAACCTAACCTAACCTAACCTAACCTAACCTAACCTAACCTAACCTAACCTAACCTAACCTAACCTAACCTAACCTAACCTAACCTAACCTAACCTAACCTAACCTAACCTAACCTAACCTAACCTAACCTAACCTAACCTAACCTAACCTAACGTAACCTTACCTAACCTAACCTAACCTAACCTAACCTAACCTAACCTAACCTAACCTAACCTAACCTAACCTAACCTAACCTAACCTAACCTAACCTAACCTAACCTAACCTAACCTAACGTAACCTAACCTAACCTAACCTAACCTAACCTAACCTAACCTAACCTAACCTAACCTAACCTAACCTAACCTAACCTAACGTAACCTAACCTAACCTAACCTAACCTAACCTAACCTAACCTAACCTAACCTAACCTAACCTAACCTAACCTAACCTAACCTAACCTAACCTAACCTAACCTAACCTAACCTAACCTAACCTAACCTAACCTAACCTAACCTAACCTAACCTAACCTAACCTAACCTAACCTAACCTAACCTAACCTAACCTAACCTAACCTAACCTAACCTAACCTAACCTAACCTAACCTAACCTATCCTAACCTAACCTAATCTTTTGTGTTTCATCTCGGGATTTTTTTTGCTGTTTTATTAAAAAAAAATATGTTTTTTATATAAAGTTAGAGATTCATAACTAAGGTTATAATGATGAGTAAAATTATGTAAAGATCAGGGCTGCGGAGTCGGGTCATGTTTCAAGCGACTCTGACTCCGACTCCGACTCCGGCTTTCTGAGATTAGCCGACTCCGACTCCGACTCCGGCTCCGGCTTTCAGCTTCAACCGACTCCGACTCCGACTCCAACTCCGGCTTACCAACTCTAGCTGACTCCGACTCCGACTCCGACTCCAGTTTCTAAAAATGGGTGGCTCTGACTCCGACTCCGACTCCACAAATATTTTTAAATGTTTTAAAAGATAGTTAACTATTATTTTGTAAACATTGATAAATAGGATTGTTTAAAAACTCTCTAAGTGGAAAAAACAATAAAAAAGTTTCTAGTTCTATAAGTTTTATACGTTATTGGAACAAAAATTAAAAAATATCTCCAGTTTTGAAGGAATTTTTAGAAGAACAAGTTGGTAAGTAAATTTGGATTTATTTACTTATACTCAAATTTTCATTAAATTTATTAAAAGCTAAAATATTAAAATATAATTTTTTGAATGATCATTGAAAGAAAGCTGACCTTAATGATCGATTTAAAATATAAATTTAATTTGCTCACTTTTAGGCTGACATTTATAAAAAGCACAGTGACTATCAAAGTAACAATTTTAAAAGAAACTATTTCTTTTAGGAACTTAAGAGCTATAGCTCCATTGATTTTTCAACAAAAATTGTCGCGCCCCCAACGAAATATATGAAAAAACTTAAAATTGGAGAAAAAACAAAAGTCCACAGGTTAAATATTTTCGAAGTCACGAATATTTCAAAAGGATCATTAAGCTACCTTTCCAAGAAGATTTTTTTTAGGAACATTTAAATGCAATGATATTAACCTTCCGTCATATTGGCGTGGGACAAACATTATGCGAAAATTCTTACCAGTTTAATAATATTTTGAATTTGATTATGTTGAATAATGTTTGAAATATAAATTAAAATCCTATCATTTTTCTATACATTTTTGTTTATCTTGAAATTCTATCCTATTCTGAAATCTTGAGATTTGTTCAACGATAATATGCGACAATATCAAAATAGTTTGCCTAGGGATCAACATTCTTAGAGTTTAGTAGAGAAATAGTAAACATTAAGATAATCGATATATTTAACATATTCAATGATTATTTCTAAATTAGTTGCAACTTTTTTTGGATAGTTTTTTGTCAGCTTCAAATATTTTAAGCGTGACACTTAGATTTTTTTTGTACTTAGATATAAACAAGTTATGCATGTTGAGTTACAAATAATAGATTTTAAAAATCGTTGATTGTTTGTTGGAAGAGTTATACTGTCAGTGATTCTTTTTCCAATTTCCGTAAATAGCAATTATTATTTTTTATCTTTTTATTTACCTCGTATTTTTTTCCTGAAAATTGATTTACTTAACTTTTAACTTTTAAGGTGACTGTGTGTGTACTGAATTTGGTTAAATTTGAATTGAAAGGGTACATAAATATAGAATGAATTCTGACTGTAAAACCAATATTTTTATTTTTTATTTTTTTTGAGTGATGATGATACTACATATTTGGGTAAGAGTGGATTAACAGGTTATCATTTAATGAACATAGATCTAAAAAAATAAAAGAAAAATGGTAACGCAGTGCAAGCGACTTAAAAAACAATTAAAAATATAATCTTATTATAATCTTATAATCTTCTTGAAGTTTTAAAAATTAAGCTTTTTTATAGCAAATACTGAAAAACAAAAAAAAAAAACAAAAAAAAATTGTTGCATTTAAGATAACTCCGACTCCGACTCCAACTCCAGCTAATAAAATTTAGCCGACTCCGGCTCCGACTGTTCGAGTTTTGATGACTCCGACTCCGACTCCGACTCCAGGTCCCCAAAAAGACCCGACTCCACCGACTCCGGCTCCGACTCCGACTCCGACTCCACAGCCCTGGTAAAGATATTCACAATATTTTTTATTCAAATTGTTTTAACATTGCATATCTCTGCTAAAATCGAACCAAATGTGACACTTGCTTCATGGTAATAGGTCTGAGACTATTTTCTAGAATCTGATTACATCTATAATGTATGGTCTAAAACACGATTTCCGAGAAGAACAAAAACATGTTATAGACCAGTTTTGAGGAAGCCATATCTTTTGACAGAAGCAAGATAGCACCATGCTTTTTACGTGGAAGTTTTAGATTACTTTATAAATTTTTACGATATTGTTTTGGTTATAAAATTCAACTCAAAATAAATATTTCAAAAATACGACTGCAAAAAACTAAGATCTTGTGTGATTTTTTTTTAAAGAAATGTCTTATAACATTTGGATGGGAAGACAAGCAATCACTAAGGTGATCTAACTAAGCATTTATTTTATTAAAAATCTTTGCAGCGTCCTCAGACGCTTTAGTGCAAAAATAATTACCACCAAATCCTTCTACGTACACACGTTACAGAATAGACATAATTCCTGCAGGATGCTCGCGAGGGACGTTTTTCAAAGCAACAGAAAAGCTTCCCCGCGAAAAGTGGTTGCACGGCTCCTCATAATCTCGGGGCCGGTTATGCAAGCATCCCACCAGGAGGAACTTCCCCTAAAAAGCTCGTTTACCGCCTCATAAATCTCGCTCGCGAACATGAGTAACTGGAGCGTGACTACCAGGCGGCTATAGGCATTGCCAAGTGCAGGGAGAAAGAGAGAGAGAGAGAGTGACATCATATCAGGGCAATTTCCCTTTGGAGTAAGGATAGACGATGTCGAAAAAGTTTCATTAGGGAGGGGGGTTGAGGGGATGAGAATCCACCACCCACCATGTAGGTAGTGACAACTTTGTGGTTTAAGAGTATCTTTTGAGCGCAAACATTTTCACTGAAACTTTGAAAACCGCGTTTGTGTGTACTGTTCATCTTTTAAACTAGCAAAAGGGTAGGGGAGAGTGGGGAGACTTGATCCCCTTTTTTTGTATCGCACATAACTCTGTCAATTTCTCACAAAACTATGATCTTTTTGCATGAATTGAAAGCTTAAACATTCAACTATGTTTGGATGATAAGGGTATTTCATCAGATAAACTCTTCGAATCATGCCAAGCGTTTTAAAAAAATATTTTAAGTCGGCATTTTCAAAATGTTAAGGGTAATTTGATCCCCCTTTCAACATTTTGAAGAAATCTTAAGGAAAATGTTTTTTATTCGTCTAAACTTTTAATTTTCTATAAGTTACAGCAATTTCACATTAAACCTGTACGTTTGTGTTCAAAATATAACAAGTTTAGCATGCAAAATATTTAAAAACTAAAAAATTTCTTTTTTTGACCAAAATTGAGCATGTTTACAAAAGCTGGTAATTTTTGTTTACAAAACTTTTGAAAAATGGTTCAAACTGCAGTAAGTTATGTACAACTATACTAAAGGAAACTATGTATGAAAACCCAGCGCAATTATTTAATCTTGAGGCTGATTCCAGTGACTTTAAATATGCAGGGATCAAGTCTCCCTAAACGCACTTTTTTAAACAATTGATTGTAAAAATAGTATGACGATAAATTTAACGTCAAATACGTAAGGGTTTTGGAGTTGATATGTTTATCAAACAATTCATGTATAAAACATATTTTTTTGAATAATTTTTGAGTGTTTTCTATACTTATCAAAACAAAGAAAAAAGATCTCTTGGAAGTTTTTTGCAGCACTTTTTAGAAACATGTGTGTAACTCAATCTAAACATTTTTAAAAAAATTTCTTTGTTTTCTACAGTGAGTTTTAGTCAATTTCACACAACTTTCTAGAACAAAGCTAATTTTTTTACCCACATGCTGACGAGATACAGGCTTGGGATCAAGTGTCCCCGGGGATCAAGTCTCCCCACTCTCCCCTACACACGCAGACACAAACCACCACACTTACATCATCATTGTTCGGCATGCATCTTGTGCAACGCAAACTTATATTAGCAGTTGTGGCATTGGCGTGTGGTGACGCTGTTGAAATTAATTGGAAAATTTATGGATTCTATCACGTGCTGGGATTGAATATTTTCGCTGTACTGTTCTAAATAATGCAATATAATTATTTTTGCACAACATCTATTTTTGAATTCAAGTTTCCAAGTTGGAAAGAAGATTGAAAATAAACTTCAACTATTTGAATATTTTTTAAATATAACTTGAATTCACCGGTTAAACACCGATGAAATAAAAAAAAGAGAAGAATTTCTTTGAAGATCCCTTCAAAATTAAGTTAGGGGAAATATGCCCATTATAATCACTCTAAGCCGTTCGACCAATTGTCATCACTTTTGCCGTTTTTCACTATTTAATCCACATTTTCAGATGTATCAACAAAGGAGAGTTTCTTGCTCACTTTTTGTTGAGCTAGTTATTACTTTGGAACAGTCAAAAACACTTTATGACAGTTGTAATTAGAGGGTGACGATTCTCGAGATTTTCAATTTCCCGGGAATCGAGAGTTGAGTTTTGCCATTTCCCAGGAATTCCCGGGACCCGGGAATTTTTTTAACTAGCCAATAGTGTTCCCTCAATCTACAAATGGGTCATTCCACCTGAAGTGTGCAAGCAAAAATGCAAATTTGAAAATTACCATCTCCGATTCTGCTCAAATTTTGCAGAGCTGTTGAGACTATCAAAACATGCAAAAATCCCGAATTTCATCCAAATCGGACCACCCCCTTCTTTTTTGTACCCTCCCAAAAAATCGACTTTTTGGCGATTTTTGAGCAAAACCCCTATCTTTAAACGACGATAACTCAGGAACCACAAATTTTTGAGGGTCGGTCTTGGACTCAATTTTGAAGGAAATTGGACGTAGAATCCATTTCCGTGATCAAAATTTTGATTAATTTATGTTTTCTACCTGTATTGCGCAATTGAAAACTTTGAATGGCCGTATCTCAAAACAGCCCTGTTTATTTTTTAAATTTGACCTCACCATCGTATTCCCCGTCCAATTTTACATAAGAATCACTTATCGACAGAAAGGAATATGTTTCGTTCCAGAGATATCGAATTTTAAAGTTTTATGTATTTGAGATTACCTAAATTAGCTACACTCGCCGCATATGCTAGAAGCACTCGGGCGCCCTGATCAATAACTGCTACCTGTTTATTTATTGAAACAAGATTTCATCTAAATTAATTCATTAACAAATTAGGCAAATATTGTAGGAAACTGCTGTATTACTCTTAAATAAAATAAAAGTGTACAGTGAATTTATGTGCTAGCCCGCAGGACAGAGCAAGAACGACACGCAAAGAGGGCAGAATGGAATTCCCGCTGAGCTAGCAGGAAATTGAAATTGATCTTGTAAGTAACACTTAAGAAAAAGTGTACGATACATTATCGTGTTAAAAATTATGAATTAACATGAATAAAACTCTCGTGAAGCATGATTAAGCAAGAGGACTTCTGGAAAGTATTATACTGAAAAATGTAAGAAAATCACAAAGATCAATTTGATTATCTGATTAAGATCAAATTAAGTGGTGTTGATTTCGACACCGTCCGAACAATTATCTTTTTTTTGCCAATCAAGTTTATGGTTTTGTTTTTGAAACTTAATGTACCAGAATTAAAAAAAATCATCAATTATTCAGATGAAACTGGCTCACAAAATAAAAATCAGTTTGATATGATCATGCTCAATCTTTCAAACCGTAAGGCAGATTTTGGGGTTTATTGCTGAATGGCACAATTTTGCTACCGCACATGGCAAAAGCTCTAGAACCCATGCGAACTATTTCATCTACTACATACAGCTCTACATTTGTTCTTGCTTCAAATAAAAGAAATAATTTGATAAAGTGGGAAGAAATGAGGAATTAAGAAAAATATGAAAACTATTAATAAAATAATATTTTTTGCCTTCCTCACCTTACTGAGGGAAGGCTATAAAATCACTCGAAAAACGAAATTCTTAATTTGACCTCCTAGACCCACCTTCACGTATACCTATCGACTAAGAATCAAATTCTGAGCAAATGTCTGTGTGTGTGGTGGGATGTTGATCAAAAAAATTTGCACTGGATTATCTCGGCACTGGCTGAACCGATTTGGACCGTCTTGATTTCATTCGATCCGTCTTGGGGTCCCATAAGTCGCTATTGAAATTTTTTTAGTTAAGTTAAGTATTTCAAAAGTTATGCCAAAAAAACGATTTTAGCAAAAGTCCGGAAGATTGTAAAAAGGGTGGTTTTTGTAAGAAACCTCGTCATGTTATACATTTTTAGAAAGGTAATCAAAACGACTTTCCAACGAGTTCAATAGATTGCAGATCTGACATTCCTATCAAAAGTTATAAGCACTTAAGTGTTATTTATGACCTTTTTATAGGCCGGATCTCAGATAAATTGATGAAAACGTTGTCCGGATCTATCATGCGACCTGTCGTTGGATAGGTAATCAAAAGACCTTTCCAACGAGTTTAATAGATTGCAGAGCTGACAACCCTATCAAAAGTTATAAGCACTTAAGTGTTATTTATGAACTTTTTAGAAGCCGGATCTCAGATAATCCCGAGCATGGGTAAATAACAAGGGCAATGCGTAATAATACCTTTCTCTGGTATCAATACCAAATTTTGGTATTCCTGGACCCATTAAAATTTGTCTTAAAGATTATGCAAGAGCAAAATGTGCTATCATACCAATTTGAGGTATTGTTTCGATTTTGCAAAATTGCAGAATTTGTCAATGGTCGAACACCACATTTTGGTATTCTTTTGGTATTACAGAATTTTATCAAATTCCTCTGAAACTATGGGAAAATTTTGACCAATTTCGACAAAATAATTAATTTTGCGCTAAAATGATGTCTCAAAGCAAATGCTTTCATTGAAAACCGGAAATTTCAAACTTGATTTTAAACAATTTTGATATACCCCCTAAAGAAATGACTTGAAATTGTGGAAAAATGTCTAAGTCAGGATGGCACATTTTGTTATTATTTTGGTATTAAGGTGTTTTATCAAATTCCTCTGAAACTATGGGAAAATTTTGACCAATTTTGACAAAATAATTAATTTTGCGCTAAAATGATGTCTTAAAGCGAATGCTTTCATTGAAAACCGGAAATTTGAAACTTGATTTTAAACATTTTTGATATACCCTCTGAATAAATGACTTGAAATTGTGGAAAATTTTCTAAGTCGAGATTGTTACCGTTGTGGCATTTTACCCTATTACTTACCAAGAGCAACAAGAGATAGAGAGTGAGAGCAAACGGTCATAGTACTCTTCGGAGTGAACTCACTATGATGACCCGTGCCATAATATTCGTTTTCATAGTTTCGATGTTTTTTAATAGTATTTTCTATATGTTTTGCGTAATATATGATAGGTTAGTCATTGTATGTTATTCGTTCGTCCTTTAATCAATGGCTAATAGATGGAAATTGTTTAGGAGCACTAGTTTGAATAAACTCCACAGTAGGATTAGCAACGGTCATTTTGAATACACCTAACACAATTTGTTAAACACTACTCACCAATTATGTGTACTGCCGTGCGACTAACGAATGGGATGAATAAAAAGGGCATGATGAACCTTGATGATCTTTGGGGGAGGTTAGCTACTGGGTCGGGTCGATTCCATCGGTCTTTTCCACCGTGACCGCGAAGCCAATTACACGCGAGTTGACTAACATTCGTCACTAGTTAGTTCATATAAGATCCGGTAGTGCAACACTATTTAACCGACAAAGGATACGCAGTATCCCCCGTGAGTGGAAAAGACAAGAACCCGAGCAGTGATCAGATTGGAATCAGGTATGCCAAGTCCCGATAACCTCAAAACAGAACCCCAGTAGCGAACCCAACCTAACCCTCCCCCAATGTGCGAAACCCACGTGTAGGACCCAGCAGTTTTAAGCTGAAGAATCGCTATCGTCGGGGAACCGAGTTCTCCCCGGCCAGCCCGGGCTGTAGACACGTTCAACGTCTCAGCCAGTAGCCGAGCACGCCCAAAAAGTTCGCCCAGAAGGTCCCGTTGACCACGTGTCCTGACGTGGCCCCTGCAGACCGCCGTCCTCGGCCCGCGAGGTAAAGCACCCCCTTTGGTTCCCACCAAGCCCGTAGTGGTCGAACACCAGCCGACGTTCGGTAGCCTGGCTAGGCTCCGTCGGTCCATCCGCACCCGTCCAGAAGCAAACCTGTGCGCGACTCGGTGAGCCTGACGAGGCTTCGCCGAGATCATCGTCAGCAGCTCGCAGCAAACTGGAGAGCAGAAAACCAGCAGCAGCACGCAGTACCGCCGGCCGGCCCCGAACACACACTTACACACACGAACACTTCGTAAGTAATTAAAAAGCAAGTGAAAATGCAAAGACCGTGTTTCTTTTGAGTCCCTGATCAGCTTCCCCCTGTTGCATCTCGACCCAGAGCCGAAGAGTCCTCTCCGCAAGCTCGCCGCGTTTGGTAAAAGAGGCCAGTGAAGAGCCCACCGCCGATCCCCGTGGCTATTAGATCAGGGAGAGGTGGATTTGTCTGGAGGCGTTGACCTCCGAGTTAAAAACTAACAAGATGCCACATTTTGGTATTATTTGATATTGAAAGGTTTCATCAAGTTCCTCTGAAACTATGGGTATTTTTTTATAAATTTTGATGAGATAATTAATTTTGCGCTAAAATGACTTGAAACCCAAAAATGTTAAAACTGATTTTCAATTTTTTTTATATATCCACTAAGATTTTTTTTTTAAGTTGAAATTTCTCTAAGTCGGGATAACCAAATACTTTGAAAAACGAGTCAATCGACAGATTATTGAATTTTGGTGAATTTCAATACAATTTCATTTTAATAACACTTATTTTTCAATCTTGTTATTTTTCAGAAGCTTCAAGAACTTCATGCACAGGCCGTTCATCAATGACAAATGCATTCGATGTGGTGAAGAATATCACTAAGAACAACATGGAATCATCAGGTGATAAGATTAGGCTGTTGCATATGGATCATTTCCGTTTTTTTCACTAACTGCAACTGTTGCACTAAAAATGGTATGAAAATACCAAATTTTGGTATTTCTTGTGCAAATACCAGCTACCAAAATGTGCTCTTGGTTTCCCAGTAATAGATGGTAAAATATCATGAAATAATACTAAAATCATGTAGGTGGAAGACCAGAGGAATACCAAAATTTGAATTTCCAAGGGCGCGGGAATACCTAAAAATAAAACCTTGGCAATACCAAGTTTTGGTATTCAAGCAATGTTCAAAAATCCAGAAGACCTCAACTTGGTATTGAAATGGTTTTATTTTGAGGTATTATTTTATCCTTGGAATAACATGGTTTGGTATTGTTGTGCCCTTCCACACACAAGACTTTGGTATGATTTCATGTTATTTTACCATCTATTACTGGGCAACCAAGGACACATTTTGGTCTTTGTTATTTGCCCAAGTAATACCAAAATTTGGTATTCCCGTGTTATTTACCCCTGCTTGGGATTCGATGAAAACGTTGTCCGGATCTATCATGCGACCTGTCGTTGGAAAGGAAATCAAAAGACATTTTCATTGATTTCAAAATATTGCAGATCTGACAACCCTGTCAAAAATTATAAGCACGTAAGTGCCCTGAATTATGAAGATCTGAATAACCAATCTGATGGTATGAATAATGAATCAAGTTGATAGAACACTGAAAGGTCCGCCCTTTTGTATCTATTTTGGATAGCATTACCCTCTTAATGTGAGGAAGGCACCAACCACCTAAGGGTGGATTAAGTAACGTTTTTTAATTGTGTTGTAAAAACGATGTAGCATTTGTAAATAAATATTAAAAGTTAAAATTTTACCAAATATGGTTCAATGACACTGAGATCAGGAAAAACAGTGCATTCAAAATTACCCAATAAATATTCCTTAAACAAAATATAGATTATTCAAGGTATTGATTATCTCAAAATCGTATTAAATTATAAAAATAATTCATGTTACAGAACACTGCCCACCATTGAAAAAACGGCTAATATCCACTTTTGGCAAAAACGAGATATTAGCACCAGGTGGTAGAGGATGTTCCAACGCATCTTCTGGAACTTGAATTTCACTAAAATAGTGTTTAGACTTGGCTGCCGATGCGAAAAACCAAACGGCTAATATGCCACTCTTATGGGAAATTGCCTTGACGGAGATTTTGTGACAAACACTAAAACGCGTTTTTCTCGGAATACTTGATTTGGCATAATAGCCGAATTTTCAATTATGGGCAGACCACCAGGTAGTAATTATTGATCAGCACGACTGAGTGCTTCTAGCATATGCGGCGAGTGTAGCTAATTTAGGTAATCTCAAATTCTTAAAACTTTAAAATTCGATATCTCTGGAACGAAACATATTCCTTTCTGTCGATAAGTGATTCTTATGTAAAATTGGACGGGGAATACGATGGTGAGGTCAAATTTAAAAAATAAATAGGGCTGTTTTGAGATACGGCCATTTAAAGTTTTCAATTGCGCAATACAGGTAGAAAAAATATTTTAATCCAAATTTTGATCACAGAAATGGATTCTACGTCCAATTTCCTTCAAAATTGAGTCTAAGACCGACTCTCTCAGATTTGTGGTTCCTGAGTTATCGTCGTTTAAAGATAGGGGTTTCGCTCAAAAATCGCCAAAAAGTCGAATTTTGGGAAGGGTACAAAAATGGAGGGGGTGGTCCGATTTGGATGAAATTCGGGATTTTTGCATGTTTTGATAGTCTCAACAGCTCTGCAAAATTTGAGCAGAATCGGAGATGGTAATTTTCAAATGCTGTTCCGCTTCAGATGGAATGACCCAAATACAAAATCGTTTCTCGAGCCTTTTTGGGACTCGAATTGCAGTTTAAAATGTTTACGAATCTTCATTCGCACTGATTGATTTTTCCAAAGTTGCACAAACTTTTTGTTGAACTTGTTATTAGATTTTTTGAAAGTAAAAAAATAACTAATATATAATTATCCATTTATGCAATATGGTATTCTGCAATATGATAAATAACGACTCAAAACAAAAACTTTAAGTTGATTCTTTCCTTCTTAAGGTCAACTGTAAATGTTCACAATTCGCGGACTTAGTGTCCGCTTACAAAAAAATGCCTGATTTTTATTCTTTAAATATAGTTTAATATGCAAAACACAAAATGACTCGATAAAGCGAAATTGTCTTACTTAGAATTAATAAAAAAAAAAAGCTATGAGTTATGCTATGCTCGAGAGGGAATATGGAAATTAAACTTATCTTGAAAAGGCTTTTCCCTCTTAGAAATAAAAAATATTTCATTTATGGTGTGTAACTGCTAATTATGCTTCAATGTTAATTTTGGGTTCCACATTTTTTGGTTATACTCAATTGAAGTTATTGGAATTTTTGAAAAGTTAAAATTCACACTTTTAGAATAAGAAGATTAGAGAAGCATTGATCAATTCAATCCTGCAAATCAAACATTGAACATCCAATTTTCTAAATAATTTCTAATTTTTCAAATGTTTTTCTGATTAGTTTATTAACCCTCTACTGCCCAAATATTTTCGAAATCTTTTATTTTTCCCGTGTTCAGGAGGTCATTTTGAGCAACTTTTGTTCTACGAAAAACTTTACTTCTCTTGTTTTATGTTTTTCTTGTTTCATTTTTAGTATTTTAATTTGCATTTATCTTGTTTAGTTTATGTTTGTTTTTGGTAGTATTTGGCCTACTCTACAACCTTCTATCATTACATTTTGCCCATCTAATTTTTTCATGTTTTTACAGTAACTTTTTCAATTTTTTGCATGTTTTTCACATTTTCTGCTATAAAATGGAACCATTATCATTTAAATTGTAAATAAATGCGTAGAGACATAGTCTGGGGCACTAGAAAAATTACTGCATACTTCTTTTTACTTAAAATATAGGAAATGTTAGTAAAAAACACAGCCAAAGTTGACCCCTAAAAAAATTACATTTTTAAAAACATTTGCAAAGTCACATAAAACAAGTCAAACTTCCAACCCTAAAATTTTCCAAAATTTTAAAAGTTCTTCTTTCCAATGCTTTTTGAAGATCAAAAATTGGTTTAAAAATTGATTTTTGGCGATTTTTTAGATCGAAGCCTATCTAGAGGCGGGGTTGGGTTGTAGAGGGTTAATTTTGGTTCGATATTTATAAGTATAAAATTTCCCGGGAGTCTCGACCAAATTTCCCGGGAATCGAGAGGTCAAAAAATTGCCGATTTCCCGGGAATTCCCGCTCGTCACCCTCTAGTTGTAATTCATGATCAAAGTGCTGATAGGCCGATAATAGAAATAGGCTGAGGAAGGGTATATTTCCCCTACTACGGTAATTTGGCAAAATTTTAATGTAAATTTGTATTTTTTTTTTGTAATTGATTGTTTATTTGTGACGAGAGCCTGTTAGTTTACAACTTTTTATCAGGTTAAGGATTTTATTTTATTTACATTTTTGAACCCGGTTCAAACTTTGTATTGAAAGTTGCACCATAAATTAACCATAATTTTAAATGATATCAGAAATCAGGAATGTATCGAGAATTTATTAAATTGGGAAGCAATTTTCAAATACTTTAAAAAATTAATTCAACTTATAAATTCTGCAAAAAAAATTACACTTTCTCCAGTCCTTCCAGAAGTGCCGCCAATGCACAGCGATACAAATTGCAAACCCCACCAGAGGTTCCACTTTATAGCGGCGGTGTCTGCTCACCGTTATAACTTGGTTGACTGGGAAGAGGAGCGGGAAGTTGCGCCAACTTTTTGGAATAAATTCAATTTTTAGTATTCATTAACTCGAGAGCGGTTAAATTGTTGACAAACTGCTGCGAGAAAAGGTAACTCATCCTTGCGCAAGTTTCGCAAGAGCGCACTTTCAGGGTGTCTTACTGGGTTTTCTCATTTTTATGAGGAAGTGAACTTTTGTTGATGTTTTTATTATGAATTTAATTTGGGTGCTGCTAAAGCAACGAGAAAGCTGAAAACGAGCTCAAACTTGGTATTCATGATAGCAATTTTTCGTGAAACCAAATCAATATCGAAATGAATCCAAACATTTGATACTCCAGCTTTTGCTTGCTCAACTTCGCTTTGAAACACCAACCGCACATGGTGTTCTGTCGAGCAAGATGAAATTTTCTAAAATTCATCCTCTTTTTTTCTGCAACGAAGTCAGAACCGTCTGGGGCGAATTGAGACCACTATATATGCAGCGAAATCCGACAGCTATTATCCTTTTTAGGGGGCATGGTGACGGTGGTGTATAATTTAAAACCTCGGGTATAAACGATGAATATTAATTTAATCTTTATTCTGCCGCCGCACCGTGGGTTAGATGGTGAATGAAATGTGAAATAAAATAATACTTGCTGCGTTATTCCATTTTTTAAATCAAAGCAATTTAAAATTTAGTTCAGTGCTTCTTGTTATGAATAAAAGCCTTGATAAATAACTTAAACGGAATTGATTAATTAATAGCCATAACGGAAAACGCTAAATAAATTTATACTAGGAGCTAGTCTTACTTGTCTATTAAGCTGGGTTTTTGACATATTTAAAGGTTTTGTTTTCCATTTTCCGATATCTCGTGACGGTTGGGCCGTGCCACACCTTTTATTTTTCAGGATTTTTACTAAGACACGTTTTTTTTAAAGAAATTTGTGGCTCGAAACTGTGAAGAGATACGCAAGCAGGGTTAAATAACACGGAAATACCAAATTTTGGTATTTCTTGTTTTGGTATTTCAAAATGTGCCCTTGGTTGCCCAATAATAGATGGTAAAATACCATAAAATCATACCAAAGTCTTGTATGTGGGAGGGCACAACAATACCAAACCATGTTATTCCAAAAATAAAATAATACCACAAAATAAAACCATTTCAATACCAAGTTGAGCTACTCTGGATTTTGGGACATTGCTTGAATACCAAAACTTGGGTGACTTTGATAGGATTTCAATTTATTTTTGGAATATTTCCCAACTGGAAAGGTTTTTCTCAAGATTATTATGTTAAAAACATGTACTGGGGTAGGCCACACAAAGTTCATGCACTATTTCTGGAAAAAGTTATTTTTCTTTAATGTTCAGAAAAATAGTTACGTTAAAAATTCTCATTTTAAATTCCGGGGTGACTTTTAAGGCTTTTTAACAAAATACTTATAAATTTTAGGTAAAGTTGTTAAAAATTCGGAATTTTGCCTGAAATTCGTTAAATCTAGTATTGTTCATAAAATTATCGATTTATATTACATTTTAAACTGAATTCGAAGCACGAATCACAAGTTTTCACATTTCATATGAAATTTGTTCAACTGAAATTGCCAATAAATTTGGAGATTTTTTTGAATTATGTTTCAAAAACACATATTATTTAATATTTACAAAATTAGTTTACCTTCTCCTAGTGGAAAATTGTCCAAAGAATCCGAAAATGTATTCCATTTTCCGATTCAAAATCATGTTCATTGAGAAAATCATGACACTTTGATAAGTTTGAAATAATGCCTTTCATCAACATTTTCTTAATAATAGTCAACTAACTTTTTAAACCTTTCAAAATGTTATGAAAAGTTCTTCTTGAGGTACTTTGAGTACTTCTCTACCATGGTTAGTATGGTTTCAAACCATTCCGTACGTATTTAATTTGTACTCTTCATTTTGCGGAAAAATCTCAAATCTATCAAAGTCACCCCGGCTATCAAAGTCACCCCGTTTTACGGTATTCCCACGCTCTTAGAACATCAGATTTTGGTATTTCTGTGGTCTTCCACACATATGATTCTGGTATGATTTCATGGTATTTTACCATCCATTTCTGGTCAACCAAGGGCACATTTTGATCGCTGTAATTTGCCTATACCAAAATTTGATATTTTCATGCCTTTTTTAGTTCAGCAGATACTCTATGTGCAACAGCAAAATCTACTTACCTGATGATTTCACGTTATTCTTAGTGGTATTCTTCGCCAAATTGAATACATTTGTGATTGATGAACGGCTTATCCTTGAAGTTTTTGAAGCTTCTGAAAAATAACATGATTGAAAAGTAAATGTTATTAAATTGAAACTGGATTCCAGTCAGAAAAATTCAATTAACTTTTCGATTGACTCGTTAATCAACGTTTTTGACAAGTCATTTAGCGCAAAATTAATGACCTTGTCAAAATAAGTCAAATTTTCCCATAGTTTCAAAGGAATTTGATAAAACACTGTAATACCAAAATAATACAAAAATGTGGTTATAATGACTTAGAAAATTTTCCAAAATTTCAAGTCATTTCTTTAGGGGGTATATCCAAAATTTTAAAATCAAGTTTGAAATTTTTGGTTTTCAGCATTCGCTTTGAGACATCATTTGAGCGCAAAATTAATTCAAAAATAAATAAAATCAGATTATTCGGTCTCAGCATTGCCTTGGCGATCTCGATTACGAGATTCCTACTCGAAACTAGGTGTCCGAAGGCTTGATTGTTGAGGCAATTGCAAACCTCCTTTTACACCTAAGCCCCGGCATTCAAACTGGCGACTCCACCTAGGCAGGACCCAGATAGACGACTAATCTCTAGGTTAGACCGGGGCCAACATTTACTTCCCCTTCCGACGGAAGGCGTGTTCAGACAAACCCCGTCTCGAAAAATGCCACCGGGACCGTCTGGGATTGAACCCAGGCCGACAGGGTGAGAGGCAATCACGCTTACCCCTACACCACGGGTCCCGCAAAATTAATTATTTTGCAAAATTGGTCAAAATTTTCCCATTGCTTCAGAGGAATTTGATAAAATACTGTAATACCAATAAAATAACAAAATCTGGTGTCCAAAAATTGACAAATAAATCAATTTTGCAATATCAAAACAATACCTTAAATTGTTATGATAACAAATTTTGCACTTGCATAATCCCTAAGACAAATTAAGGTTCATGAACACCAAAATTTGGCATTGATACCAGAGAATGGTATTATTACGCATTTCCATTGTTATTTACCCATGCTCGGGTGGGCATTATTTTTGAAAAATTTAATTGGTGGTTCAAAGAATTGTAATTTTTGTCGATTTCCGTTAAAAAACTAATTTGGCACCAAATATCACAATTCTCTTCGCTTTTACCAATTTTAGCTTTCTAGGACGCAAATTGAAGGATGTTAGTTGAACTTTCAAGCTAAAAAAAACTTAAGCGTAACATTTGAAAAAGTCGTATGAAATCTTAGAATGACGGTGATCCAAAAACCCATACCTAAATATATTTATATGGAATGCCTTGGTTAATTTTTCGTTACTTACGTAAGTACTCGAAAATGGGAGGAGTTTATTAACAGGATTCCAAGATATCTGAGATAAGCGATGACTATTTGCTTTTATGGGTAACAAAAGTCACATTATTCAATTACGTGAAGTTAGTACCCAAAAAGTATAAATTTTATAATCATTGCAGAACATTTAAAGTTTCAAGTTTTTATAAGGGTAATTCTCTACCAACTCAAACAAAATCGGGAAATGTTGCCCCGACCCCTCTTCGATTTCCGTGAAACTTTGACCAAAGGTGTAACTTTTGTCCCTGATCACGAATCCGAGGTCCATTTTTTGATATCTCGTGACGGAGGGACGGTACGACCCCTTCCATTTTTTCATGCAAAAAATAGGTTTTTTCAATAATTTGCAGCCTGAATCGGTGATGAAATAGAAATTTGGTGTCAAAGGGACTTTTATGAAAAACTACGCCCGATTTAATGGCGTACTCAAAATTCCGAAAAAACGTATTTTTCAACGAAAAAAAAAAACACTATTTTTTTTTTAAATCTGCCATTTTCTGTAACTCAACTGTTAAACATTTTGGAACATGACATTTTAAGGGAAATTTAATGTACTTTTTGAATCTACATTGACCCAGATAGGTAATTTTTTCCTTTAGATTTTTTTTTTCATTTTAAAATTTCGTGTTTTTTCTACTTTTGCAGGGTTATTTTTTAGAGTGTAACAATGTTCTACAAAGTTTTAGAGCAGACAATTACTAAAATTTTGATATGTTAAAATAAAGGGTTTGCTTATAAACGTCACGACTTATCGCGATTTTTAGTGTTTTTTTCGATGAAAAATACGTTTTTTCGGAATTCTGAATAAGCCATCAAATCGGGCGTCTAATTCTACATTAAAGTCCCTTTGACACCAAATTTCTATCTCATCACCGTTTCAGGCTGCAAATTGTTGAAAATCACCTCTTTTTTCGCATGTTCAAAAATGGAATGGGTCGTACCGTCCCTCCGTCAGGAGTTATCAAAAACGGACCTCGGATTCGTAATCAGGGACAAAAGTTACACCTTTGGACAAAGTTTCACGCAAATCGAAAAGGGGTCGGGGCAACTGCTGTGTGAGTTGACGGAGAATTACTCATAATTGTTGATGAATTCCTCCCATTTACGATAAAAAATATAGTATGGGCTTTTTGGATCAGACACCGCCAAAACGGCATTTTAAAGTTACATAGGACGTTTTTAAATGTTAGGTTAGATTTTTAAATCCTCATTTTATTTTTGTTGCTTGAAAGTTCAACTAATGTTCTTTAATTTGCGTACAAGAAAGCTAAAATCGGTTTGAACGATGTGAGCAGTGATTTTTTTTATGAAAATTGTTTTTATTTCTTTTGCAAAAAATGACGAACATTCTCATATTTTGGACCTCATGTAGTAGATCAGCCTAATAGCCAAACAAAAAAAAAATCGGATCTAATTACTTCGGCCAGGGAACTCACAGCCAAATATCGAGTTCGACCCGAGCACCTTTTGTTTTTCGCGGCAAATTGTGGGGACCATCCATAAACCACGTGGACCCTTTTTTGGAAATCTCCTTTCCGAAAAAAAAAAAACATCGCAGAATTTCCAATATTGATTTCTGCTTTCAAAAATTTAAAATTATTTTATTGCTAATAACATGTTTTTTCTTCAAAAAATTTATATCATGCCTTTATTTTGAAAGAATCACTTTATTTGAACCTTTTGAAAAGTAAGTCTCGTTTTCAAATTTCGAAAAAAATATCGGATGATCTGAAACTTTAACAAATGTTTTTTTTTTTTTTTCATTTTAAATCGTGTAATTTTCGGTTAATTATCTCAGAGGTTCAGGAGACGATTGAATTTTTTTTGTCTATTAGAAGCACTTTATTAGACATTTTCGGAAACTTTTTGAAATAATATCTTTATAGGAGGTAAAGTTTGACCAGACCGATGAAAATATTTTTTAAAGTATAGTCCTCTTAACCGTGTGCTATCGAGAGGAGAGTAAAATTACAATCCATCGAATGAACATTTCAATCGACAAAATGATGTTTAATCCAAAAAATGTACAGTTATTCTACATTCATTTGTTCACAAAATATGAAAAAAATAAATCTGAAAAAAATAGTGCATAAAAAAAACTTTGAGCTTTATGGTTTATTTTAATGGATATAAAATTATTTTTTTTTCTCAGAAATACCTACAATGTCTGCAACTCTGTTGGAAACTCTTAAACGACCAGAAATTTTTTTTCAGGGGACAGAACTTTGAAAATTATCACCTATGCACACACAGCTGCCAAATACGTGTGGCGAATTGTATGAATAGTCTTTTTAAGACTACAGTTTTCAACCAAAAAATGCTTTAGCAAAACTCTTATCGTAAAAAATAATTAAGTAGGAGAAAGCATATAAATGAAAACTTGTTACAATATTAGAAAATCATGAACAGATTTGATGAAATAATAATGTGTATGATTAAAAACAAGACATACTGAAGATAAATCTATTTCAGATTTTGTCCAACAACCTATTATATCCCACTGTTCGTCACCATTTTCGCAACACAGTCGATTCTCAACCAGACCTTGTCTGTCCACTCGTCGTCGTCGCCGAAGCTCTCTTTCACTGCTCATTGGCCATCAGAAATGCTTGACAGGCTGCGGCGGCCACGGTCTCACTTGGCGAAAAGCTCCTTCCACCCTTCCACCCGTTTTCCTTCTGGTGAGGAGTTTCATTTGGGACCTTCTCTCATGCATACAAAACGATTTCGAATTCATACCCACACACACTCACACTCATTTGGTCCTAGCTGGAATAATGTGATGAGAGCAGGGACTGTTTGGTGGTTCCCGGAAGTGCGGATTATGGTGAAAAGAAGGTCGTTTTCATTTGGAGGTGTGGAATAATTAAGAAACCGAGGGCGAGAAAAAGCAGTCCGTCTGTCACTTAATTTTAACCCATTCCCCCCGCATGATTTTCCACGGAAAAAGGGTTTTCCCTGAAAGAGGGGGATTTGAGGTGGACCAAGATAGCAAACATTTGCCATTTGCTCAAATTGGTGAGGGTGCGGGGAGGTACTAACTAGGAAGTGCGCTTTTATTATGGTGCACACATTATGGAAATTTTAGGGAATTTCACGCGCAAACAGTAGATATTAAACATAATGAGAATGGTTTAGGGCGAGAGGGGGGTTGGTTGCGAAAGCTCACACGTGGTCACGAGTGCCGTGGAATAATGATGAGCGTAGTTTGCGAAATTAGTGGAAACCCCGGCAGAAGAATGGAGCGATGTGATTAAAATGCGAATTGTGGGGGATTTTTCTCGTGTTTTAAAAATAATCCTCTTTTATTATGCACTTTATGAGTCCACATGTGGAAATCTATTGGCACAATGAAAGCTCATTTTATTCAAATAGTTGCAAGCGTGGATTGTGGTAAAACCGTTGATTATATATTAACTATTATATATGTAAAGGTTTTTAGAGTTGATTCTATTGAAAGGATTGAAAAATAATCACATCAAACTATTTTACAGGAATTACTACAGCAATATAAAAAAAAACGAATAATATCCATTCAGCCTTGACCACTAATAAAATAGAATTAGAAAGTTTCTTGAAAATGTTACTGTAGTTATAAATTTTCTCAGCTCTGGAAAAAAATATGTAACAAAGCACAAAAAAGTCAAATGATTCCTCAGCTCCATTTTTTTGTAATATCACCCTTTACTGCCATTTTTTTTACTTCGATCTAAAAATTCACCAAAAATCCATTTTCGATCTTTAAAAATCATTGGATAGAAGAACCTTTATATTTTAAGAAAATTGACTGTTCGGAAGATAGACTTGATTTATGTGACATAGCCAATGTTTTTAAAAATGTCAGTTTTTCTTGGGTCTGCTTTGGCTGTGTTTCTTACTAACATTTCCTCTATATCTAATCTAATCTAATCTAATCGAACACAAGCGCAGCCAGTCCGAAGAAAGCATCCTGGAAGAACTTGTGGTAAGATTACGCCTCAAGTCCTTTCTTGTCAATATTAATGATTACAGTACATCCGAGTTACCCCGAAAATGTATAGCAAAGATTAAAGCGGCCAGGCCTACTGCGTTGCATTAACCGCAGAGACAGATTCTGTGAACGGATCACATTTCACAGAATCATCAGGGGAGGAAGGATGCGTGGACATACCGTACCAAACGCTCCGAATCAGTTGTGGTGTGGTGTGTTAGTGTAAATTTGGCAGATAATAATATTTAGAGACGGGGGGGGGGGGGGGAGGAAATGAGGATAGGAGAAAGGGAAGGTGGGAAAGGGATAATATAGATATATCATTTGATCAATAGAATATTATATAAAATAAGGGAAAAAAATCAAATAATGATAGATAAAATGGATAGATCTCACCAAATCAAGATTCAGATTCAACGATCCATAATAAACCTCCTTCACAAGCAAAATTCCGATCCATCGGCTTGGTAGATTTCGTAGGGATTGGAACCCAACATTCCAATTTCCTTGGAACAGCTTCCCGACGTCTTCAACGATATCCATACGAAAAGAAAGTAGAAATCCCTTCTGGACCAACACTCGGAAGACTTCACTCTTTCTGCAGAAATGTCCAGTTCTTCGCTTTGGCAGCTTACACCTCACAAAGTTTTCCGCGGATGATGGCATTACAACCAACTGTCAGAAAAGGCAAAATACGGATCTAATATCTGGTTTAGACACTTTAATTTTCTAAAATTTTACTAGAAAGTTAATTTTTTGAAATAAAATAAATATAATAAATAGTTAATAAATATAATAAATATAATAAATATAATAAATATAATAAATAAAATAAATAAAATAAATATAATAAATATAATAAATATAATAAATATGATAAATATATCAAATAAAGTAAACAAAGTGAATAATATATACTAAGATAAATTGGTATGAAATATTAGAACAATAATATAAGATAAAATCATTAAATGATATAAAAGATCTTAACAAGTTGTTTCGAAGCTTTAATTATCAAAATAGTATTATAAATAATGGAAGCAATTAATGCTTATTAAATCAGCAATTTAATTTATTAAAATAACAAATAAATATTAAGCAAATTAAAAAGCAAAAGTTTAAGTTAAAAACAAATTAGAAAAACATGTTGGGGCTTGAAAAGAAAAACTTCAAAACAAACAAAACCTTGTTTTATTTGACAGTTATAAATTGTTCCGATTTTGGCAGCAATAATTATTAAATCCTGAAAAAATTAATAAAAACTACCACAGCAAAACACAAAATATTGACCATTTGAGATGCTTTTTAAACATTTTATTATATAATCTGTATTTATACAATTAAGCAAATTTAATTGGTGCCAAAATCGTGACAACTCAAGAAATCAAACTGATATATTTCATGAATGTCATCTCCTCTATGACAATTTAGCAAATCAAATATTGATGCCAAAATCGAAACGATTCAAGAAATAATAAGCAAATACAATTAAAGTATATAATCTACCCTGTGAGCCTGATAAAAAAAAATGTTACAGAATTATACCCGCTATATTTTTTATTTTCTAGTAAATGTAACCACCAGATGGATCCAGAGCTGAAATGTTTGAATTTTAACAATTGAAAAATGTATTTTGATGGCAAATTGTGACCCTAAAAAAGAACTTGACCAATTTGTTAGAAATCTTCCAAATCAAAAAGACTGGACCTGAAATTAAATGCATCAATTTACACCTGTGACTAAACATTTTTTTAATCTGGTCAATATAGCCACCAGGAGGATCCATAAGCTGTAAATTTCAAGTCGAATATAAAAATAAAAGTAACAGTTTATTCAATTAAACTTAAAAAAACGTAAACATTTGAATATGTACTTATAACGAACTAGGTTTACTACAAAAATGAATGTTATTGGTGGAATTCGTTTACATAATTTAATTTAATTAAAATGGCTAAAGTTAGTTAAGTTTTTAATACTTATTTATATTTTTATTGTTTATTAAAGTACAACATAGAACGAGCTCACCCGAATGATCCCAGTAGGTTGCTAGTAGGCATCGACTTCTACTGTGACAGCTTGAATGCGACTCAGCAAGCTCTCCGACAATCTCATCCCACCAGAATTTGCTGCGGTTCGCAGCTCGCCTCTCTCTCTCTCTCTTTCACTCTTCCAGGCTTTGCGAGGACGACGGTGACGGCAACCGTTATTCATCCTCTCACAACAACGAATCACAAGGAATATCGTTTCCATAAAAGCTCACACACTTGTTCAATTTAAATTTCGCTCCCCACAGAAAACCACGCTTAAGCCGTTTTTCGGCCTTGTCTTGCTTCACACTGACTTTTTCCTGCTCGTGTATTCCTGTCACACGCTATCACTCTAATTTTTCTCTCTTCACCGTACGTTATTTGTTCGACATTTCATTTTAATTTGCAGCCGCTTATCCGCCATCTTTTTTTGATTTTTCGCAAAATTACTGCTTCCATCCAAATTTTCCTGATTTGCAATGCAAAATTCCACTGAAAAAGCCACTTTACCCCTACCGACCACTGCCATCAGACCTTTAGATCCCGACAGATCGCCCGAACCAGCAGAAACGACCATCTTGTCGCAAAACAGGGCTCGGAGATGCTCCCGGAAAAGATGCCAAAACCTCCGTTTTAACTCTAAAAACCACCGACTCACACGTTTAGGACACCACTCTCACAAATTAACCCTTTCTTTGTATTAACACTCGGTTTGAAACTAAAAATAACCGTGAAATTCCAACGAAATCCTAAAATTGAAGAAATACGCAAAAACTTGACGTAGCAAAAACTTATCGCGTCCGCGCGCACCGATTGCTACGATCGAAATCGTTTCTTACTAACATTTCCTCTATATTATGTGAAATTAAGTATGCAGTAACGTTGTTAGTGTGGTCCCCCCACCCCTCTTCTTTTTTTGGCGCCCTTTTTGTCGTGGGATTAAAAATAGACATCGATAGACACGGAGATATTTTCAGTAAATGTAGTTGAAAGTGTGTACTTTCAGGTGCATTGTTCGGTTTTTCGCCAAAAAGCGCCATTTTGAAAACATAGCAACTTGAGAATAGGCTCAAAATCACTTAAAAATGGTTACAACTCCACGGGTCCCCCACAGACCGTTATTATGAAGAAAAAATTTCCACCCAAACCAATGATTGGACATGGTTCCTGGGACCATTCTGCACCTCTGGGCCGAGTTTCAAAATATTTGCCGGCAGAAATTTCGAATACGGTCAGTTTTAGTGTTTTGAGTAGTAATTGAGGGGAAATCGCATGTAAATGCGTAGGAAAAGATCAAAATTTCATTGTTTTAACTCTGAAACATTACTGGTCATGGTTTTAAATTGTACTAACATGTAGCAGAATGATTTAAAAACGACTTACAGCACTGACTTAGCCGAATTAAGCCTAAGTCAAGTGACTTAAGTTATTATTTACATGTTTATACCTTAATATTTAAAAAAAATCCTACATCAAGGAATTTTCAGTCAAAGAAAACTAGATTGCCCAAAAATAACTTAAAATGGGTCGACTTTGAGTCAAGGGGTGACATTGTACCACCAAATACATAAAGATTGCTTTATAAGCTTGAATATTATGATAATTTATTTATTTGTAGACGGATTAATTTGGTCTATTTATGCTCCCACAGAGCAATTTGATGATATTGCTACGCAAATCTGCTTAATCTGTTTAAATAAAGCCTTTTGATTAAAAATTAAATAAATTAAAATAAATTTACAATCTCCTGGAATCCTCCAAATTTGAAAATGATGCTCACATTTTACAGTCTTGAATAAATTCCTACTGAAATCAAATAAAATAATAATTATTAGAGCAACAAATTTTTGTACGTGGCAAGTTTTTGACATTGCAATTAGAACAACATTGTTCTTTTTTGTTTTTAACCGTTTACAAATTTCAACCTTACGAATGAAATCTGGAGAGTACTTCAGCTATCATTTAGCTCATATATTTTTGTTGTCCTGTGTAATGATAATAATTAGCAAAAGTTTAATGACACAACTTCCCATAAGATTAATATTTAAAAACCAATAAATTATTTTCCAACATTGCAGTTATCGTCATAAATTAAAAAATTACATTTTATAATTGATTAAAGTAACTCGTAGTTAGAATTCAATAGAACATATTATTGATCTTCAAGATCGCTCACTAATAATGTATAATCAAAACAAAACCTACTTCTGCCCAATGTGAAAACACAATCAATCTTATAACAAGCTTGGCATATCTTATGAAAACATGGAAATAGTACAGTTAAATATCAAATCAAATCAAATTGTTCGCTCTACAAACAATACCAGCCCAACAAGGGTGAGAGGAAACCACGTTTAACACTCCACCAAAGAACCCGGTATAGTCAAATATGTACAGGCGATGTAAGTTTTCAATGTGACTTGTGTCCTAAACTCTTGTTGAGGTGAAGCGGTAAGGCTTATCTATTGTTTTTTAGTTTTTCGTTCTTATTGAACTTTTTATGGCAGAGGACAACAAAATCTAAGAACAATATTTGCTACGATTATACTTTGCAATTCAAGCTTATCGAGCTTGTTGGTAAGCTATCTGGCTATTATAAAATCGTAAAATTTGGTACAATGTCACCCCTTGGCTCAAAGTCACCCCATTTTAAGTTATTTTTGGGCAATCTAGTTTTCTTTGACTGAAAATTCCTTGATGTAGGATTTTTTTTAAATATTAAGGTATAAACTTGTAAATAATAACTTAAGTCACTTGACTTAGGCTTAATCCGGCTAAGTCAGTGCTGTAAATCGTTTTTAAATCATTCTGCTACATGTTAGTACAATTTAAAACCATGACCAGTAATATTTCGGAGTTAAAACATTGAAACTTTGATCTTTTCCTACGCATTTTACATGCGATTTCCCCTTAATTTCTACTCAAAACACTAAAACTGACCGTATTCGAAATTTCTGCCGGCAAATATTTTGAAACTCGGCCCAGAGATGCAGAATGGTCCCAGGAACCATGTCCAATCATTGGTTTGGGTGGAAATTTTTTCTTCATAAAAACGGTCTGTGGGGGACCCGTGAACTCCTCAATAAAGGCTCAAAACATTTTGCTGTCTTAGGCAAAGATGTGTAATTTTATGACATGAACAAATCTTCAGAACATAGTAGGCCGCTAAAATGCTAACATTTTGAGTAATCACCAAAACAGCGCGTTTTTGGACCATTTTTGCGAAAATGGCGTATATCTCGAGTAGATTAAGAGCTACAAATTTGGCGCCTTCGACAAACTTCCATGAAATTTTCTCCTCACAACTTTGCCGAAGACATCAAAGCTCTACAACGTCATCCAACAAAGTTAGCTTTTGGTTGACACCCTGGAAGGTCATCACCCTGTATGTCAATAAATTCAAAAGATAGCGCTTATCAAGTACAACAACTCTTCCGAAGACACCATTTGGCTAGGACGTCAAATAAAGAAGTTATGAATTAATTCCACTTAATTTTGCCATTCCGAACACTGTGCATTGCTTGAATACCAAAGCTTGGTATTGCCATGGTTTTAATTTTAGGTATTCCCGCGCCCTCGGAAAATCAGATTTTGGTATTCCTGTGGTCTTCCACATACATGATTTTGGTATGATTTCATGGTATTTTACCATCTATTACTGGGCAACCAAGAGTACATTTTGGTCACTGGTATTTGCACAAGTAATACCAAAATTTGGTATTTTCATACCATTTTTAACGCATCAGTTGCAGTTAGTGAAAAAACGGAAATGATCCATATGCAACAGCCAAATCTACTCACCTGATGATTCCATGTTGTTCTTAGTGATATTCTTCACCACACCGAATGCATTTGTCATTGATGAACGGCCTGTGCCTGTTCTTGAAGCTTCTGAAAAATAAAAAGGTTGAAAAATAAGTATTATTAAAATGAAACTGGATTGAAATTCACCAAAATGCAATAATCTGTTGATTGACTCTTTTTTCAAAGTATTTGGTTATACCGACTTAGAGAAATTACAACGTTTTTGAAAAAAATATTAGTGGGTTTATCAAAAAAAATAAAAATCAGCTTAAACATTTTTGGGTTTCAAGCCAATTTAGCGCAAAATTAATTATCGCGTCAAAATTTTTAAAAAAATTCTTATTGATGAAACCTTTCAATACCAAAATAATACCAAAATGTGGCATCCTGACTTAGAAAATTTTCCACAATTTCAAGTAATTTCATTAGGGGGTATATCAAAAATTTTTAAAATCAAGTTTGAAATTTCCGGTTTTCAATTAAAGCATTTGCATTGAGACATCATTTTAGCGCAAAATTAATTATTTTGTCAAAATTGGTCAAAATTTTCCCATAGTTTCAGAGGAATTTGATAAAATACTGTAATACCAAAAGAATACCAAAATGTGGTGTTCGACCATTGACAAATTCTGCAATTTTTCAATACCAAAACAATACCTTAAATTGGTATGATACCACATTTTGCTCTTGCATAATCCTTAAGACAAATTTTAAAGGGTCCAGGAATACCAAAATTTGGTATTGATACCAGAGAAAGGTATTATTACGCATTTCCCTTGTTATTTACCCATGCTCGGGAAAATGCATTATATACCCAAGCATTAGGCTACCAACTGTACGGATTTTTTCCTTACCGCGGATTTTTAACAGGCCGGAATTTTCGTACGGAATTTTTCGCAAAATACGGATTTGTACGGAATTTTTATTACTGTAAAAAAATTAATTGTTTTTTTTTTTAATTTGGCCAAAGCTTTTGCATTGTTATTTCACTGTCATATCGATTTTAAAGAGATAACTTGGATAGTTTTCCAGAACTTCCTTATTTCAGAGTGGATTATCAATTATTGTTCTTTCCAAATTCTTTACAAAACGTGTTTATTCAATAAAAGATCCAAAGGTTTATAAAGCAAATGTAAATTTTTTTAACGGTCCTGTAAGCTATTGTGTTGCACATGTTTATTGGACCTTTCAAAAAAAAAAATCTAGAAATGTTTTCGCGAAAACAATGAGACTGATATTATTCGTAAAAAGCAACTTGACATTCCGTGAACTTCTAAAGGTTTAACCAAAATGAAGATTTGATTCAGCAAATCACGGTTTATTTTGTGAATATGTTTGAACGTGAAAGTCATAAGCACTTTGATAGCAAAGTGGAATTTGTAAGCTGCAAAAACGATACAGTTTTATATTTTTAATTCCCAAAATTTTAAATTTATCTTAATAATTCCTTGACAGTTTTTCTTATATCATGGTGTCCTATCGGCAAAATGTACGGATTTTTGCTCAGCAGGAGTTGGTAGCCTTACCTATGCAGTTGTTTTGCAATCATTTGTTTCCAAAATATCTAAGCATTGACGGAACATTTTATAAAAATTCAAAATATGTTTAAACAAGCCCAAACATGCTAAATATGATTATCAATGCAGAAAAATGCGTTGTTAATTGTTTTTTTAGTTGATTAGACTTTAAATTTCATTAAAATTTTGATTTTTTTTTAGAAAATATTTTTTTGCCCCTGACTTCTGGGGACAATTTTCAAGGGGGTTGGGGAGCGACATAAATATCTGCAACGGCCTAGATGCAAATTAATAGCATAGCATAGCATAGCATTACGGGTCTGCACCACGCTGTAGGGGGTGCCACAATGGTCAATTCAATATTCTTAGACAATTTGATTGCTGCCCGGTACAATCAAAAATATCTGAGAACGTAAATTTCCACACTGTGCTCCAAGGCTACGCCCATACAGTCCCGTGGGGATTTGGGAGGGGATGTTTTTGTTGTTCACTAGTGGCAAAAGTGCAGGGAACCCATGCGACTTTTAAGGGTGCACAGCAACGAAGGAAGTTGTTGTCTTCTTATACCAAAATTGTCAAACTTACGAACCCAATCCTGCAACTACGGGACTGTAAAATAAATGAAACATTGCTGTAAATTACTTGGTGGACAGTACTTTAGGGGATGAATAAAAAAATATTTCGATAGTACCCGTAGTTTTGAAGATACTAAAATGTCTGTATCAAAAATCTGGGTGCAAAAGCTCTGGTTGATGTGCACCGTTAAAAGTGAACGGAATATTTTCGGGAGGTTTGGAATGGGGGTTAGGGGAATTTCATCGGGCCGATGAAAATGGTTCAATGCGTAATGTATTAAATGATTTGGAGGTGTGTAAGTGTAAATGTGAGTCTGTAGTGTATTATCTAATAAGCATTTAGTTTTGTAATTATAATAAATGTAATAAATAAAGTAAGTAGTATAAATATAATAAATATAGTAAATAGAATAAATATGATAAATATAATCAAGATGATTCCAGGAAGCTGTAGAAAAATAGCAGTAATTTAAAATATATATGCTCTAGATGGTTCCCATGCTGTTTTAGAAAGTTTCGTTAATTTAAGCAATTTGATCATATATGGTATGAGGAGATGGTATGTTACAGGAAAGGAATAGTAAAAGGAATAATATGAAAATTAAAATAAATCATATAGTGAGTAGATACATTTACATATAGACAGTTAATTTAAAATAATTCCAGGAAGCTGTAAAAAAAAACAACAATAATTTAAAAAGTAATACTCGATACTGAACCACAAATAAAACAGAGACACCGAGTGTCCAGTGTATTATATAATATGCATATAGTTTTGTTATGATAATATATACAATCCAGATGATTCCAAGAAACTGTAAAAAAACCATTTAAAATACAAATGCTCCTGATGGTTCCCTTGCTGTTTTAGTAAGTGTCGTTAGTTTATGTAATTTGATAAGATTTGGTATGAGGAAATGGTGAGATAAAGGAAAAGCAATAGGAAAAGAAATAATTTGAACATTCAAATAAATGTATATTTTTTTGAATGTTCAAATTATTTCGGCAGTAAATTTGAAATTAATTCCAGGAAGCAGTAAAAAAATAAAATAAATAACACTAATTTAAAAACAAATGCTCCAGATCGATCTATTGCTGTTTTGCCTTCCTCACCTTACTGAGGAAAGGCTATAAAATCACTCGAAAAATGAACTTCTTAATTCGACCTCGTAGACATACCTTCACGTATACCTATCGACTCAGAATCAAATTCTTAGCAAATGTCTGTGCGTGTGTATGTCTGTAAGTCCGTGCACCGAAAAATATGCACTCGATTATCTCCGGACTGGCTGAACCGATTTGGGCCGTTCTGGTCTCATTCGATCCGTCTTACGGTCCCACAAGACCTATATTAACTATTATGAAGTTTTGTTAAGTATTTCAAAAGTTATGCTAAAAAAACGATTCTGGCTAAAGTTTGAAAGATTGTAAAAAGGGTGGTTTTTGTACGAAAACCCGTCTGATCATACATTTTTAGAAAGGTATTTGAAAGACCTTTCTAATGAGCCCAAAACATTGAAGATCTGATAACCCTATCAAAAGTTATGAGCACTTAAGTGTCATTTGTGCACATTTTAGAGGCCGGATCTCAAATATTTCGATGAAAATGTTGGCCGGGTCTATAATGCGACCCGTCGTTAGTTGGATAATTGAAAGACCTTTCTAATGAGCCCAAAACATTGAAGATCTGATAACCCTATCAAAAGTTATGAGCACTTAAGTGTCATTTGTACACATTTTAGAGGCCGGATCTCAAATATTTCGATAAAAATGTTGGCCGGGTCCGTAGTGCGACCCGTCGTTAGTTGGATAATTGAAAAATCTTTCTAATGAGCCCAAAACATTGAAGATTTGATAACCCTATCAAAAGTTATGAGCACTTAAGTGTTATTTGTACACATTTTAGAGGCCGGATCTTAAATATTTCGATGAAAATGAAGTCCAGGTCCATTATGCGACCCGTCGTTTGTTGGATAGTTGAAAGACCTTTCTAATGAACCAAAGACATTGATAATCTGATAACCCTATCAAAAGTTATGAGCACTTCAGTGTCATTTTAACACATTTTAGAGGCCGGATCTCAAATATTTCGATGAAAATGTTGGCCGGGTCCATAATGCGACCCGTCGTTAGTTGGATAATTGAAAGACCTTTCTAATGAGTCAAAAATATTGAAGATCTGATAACCCTATCAAATGTTATGAGAACTTAAGTGTTAGTTGTCGCCTTTTGGGGGCCATATTTGAGATATTTTGATGGAAATAATGTCCGGATCCATCGTTTGAAAACATTTGTTGGATAATTGAAAACCCTTTCAAATGATGCTATAAGATTGAAGATCTGATAACCCTATCAAAAGTAATGAGCCGATAAGTCATATAGTAAAACAATTTTCCCAATTTCACCCATGGTTTCTTTTATTATAATAAAGTATATATAAATATTTTTTTTCTCATCTGTTCTACATCTTATTTTTCAAACATTATTTCCACTACCTATAATTATATCATCGAAAACATGTTGATTCTACAAAATCTGCGTACTCCTCACGCCAGATTCCGGTGACGTCCGAATCTCATATAATTTTCCAACCGTCGGCGTCATCAACGACGGAACCGAGTAAATATCACAAATTGATACACCCACATCAACATTCACCGTCAGCAGCCCATGGTCACAGTACATCGCTAGCTTGAACGGCTCCCTCGGCAACGGAACCATCCACAGCGGAACAACCTCGTCGATCACCTTGCCCGGCGGTCGTCTCCATAAACACATATCCGACCACGCTGGCCACCGACAGCAGGTAGCACCCGTACCGGACGGTCCCATCGCCGGCAAACTCCGGAACCGTGTTTTTCAGCTTAAACTTGAGATCCTGCAAAAAAAAAAACGTAAACAAAAACTTTATCTCTAAGAAAAATTTGCTTCCCAAAGAACGCATATCACCAACTTAGCGTTACATACAGTGGCGGCGTTGCGGGAGTGGCCATTGCGGGGAACAGAAATTGCGAAGGTTTTAGGGCGCGGAGATGCGGATTGTTCCAATTTTATTTTTTCCAAAAACGCGACGCAACAAGAAATGTTGCAGGAAAACACCCGTTTGACGTTTATGTGGATGAGCGGAGAAGGTTTTTGACATTTTCTTTTGTGCCTTGGGTTTGGCGAGTGGCTCCTAGGATTTTGTTGATTTGAAACTCCCGGGAAAAATGAACAGATATATTTTTTTACTGCCTTAAGGCTTACATAACTTTAAAGTAATACAACTATTGAAAGTGAACAATTTTCATGAAATAGCCCCGTAGGTGTTGTTCAAATATTACGTCCAATGATTTTTGGGATTCTAGACCCCATCTTCCATATAGATACCCACTGAGAATTTTGGCTCGAGATCGAGCCTGAATCGAGTCGAGGCTCGATCCAAAATTCTCAGTGGGTATGTTGTAAGAAGTAAAATTCAGATAAAATTTGTAGGTTGGACATTCTTACTACAGAAACAAATATGTACAAATTGTGAGGAAGGCACCAACCACCATCGGTGGATTAAGTAACGTTTTTTTTAAAGTATCGTTAGTTCATGCAATTTAAATGTATATTTTATGGGAAAATGGTATGATAAAGGATTAGAAAAAGGACAAGGAATGTTATATCAATATAAATAAATCATATAGTGAATAGATACATGTTAGCAGTTAATTTATGGACGATTCCAGGAAGCTGTGAAAAATATTAATAATTCAGAAACTAATGATTCAGATGCACATGCATGATTGTAACACGAATAGTGACGCTGCAATTTCAAGGATCAACCGAAACTTTCAGCGGAAGCAGGTCGCGTTGCCGAAAACGTCATTGGCCGACTAAACGCACACAGACACCGACTGGACCTCTTTTCCTTTTTATCCCCTTGCCATCCACCGAAACTTTCAGCGGAAGCATCTCGCGTTGCCGAAAACGTCATCGGCCGACGAAACGCACACAAACACTGACTGGACCTGTGGCTCTTCTTTTTCCTTTTTTTCCCTTTGCCAACCACCGAAACTTTCAGCGGGAGCAGCTCGCGTTGCCGAAAACGTCATCGGCCTAGATGCAAATTAATATACTAAAAATTAAAAATTAAAAACAAGAGAAGATTTTTTTTCCGTAGAACAAAAGTTGCTACAGTCCCATAAAAAGTTTTTTTTCGCGAAAAAAGTTTCCGCAATACATTGATATTGAAACAAGGATAAAATGTTTTTGACAAAGAACTTTGTCCTAAGGTTTCTATACGGGGTGTCAATCCAAAATTTTCGCGAAGCGAAAACGTTACGTGACGAATTCCCCTCTCGGCAAATTTCCCCTCTTTTTGGTGCACGCTGGTTGGATGAGCGAACGTTTCCCAATCAGTCAATCGAGAGACGTGAGATTGATGTATCTAAAATCAGCCCCCCTCCACCTCATAATTTTCGGATCGTTGACGAGCCAACAAAACTCGGCTCGGTCGGTCCCGAAAATTCATTCTATTGCTGGACGTCGACGAGAACACATCAGAAGCAGATGGCCTGGTGGCCCGGTAGCAGACTGCCTGGAGGTCCGGAAGCAGATGGCTTGGAGGCAAGGACCAGCTAAGACATGCCAGTCGCGGGAGTCGATCATTGGAACTGGCCACCACCTGATCTGGAGTGGCCGGATGCCCCGCGGATGTTCCGAAGGGGGGACATTTGCCGGACCGTAAGAGTTGGGCCAATATGGGTATCAAACTTTATGGTTTTTGATACTGGACATGAAATTTGACATTTCGGCAATAGTGGCCACAATCTGGATTGGCCGGAGGCCCCGCGGATGTTCCGATGGGGGGACATTTGCCGAACCGTAAGAATTGGGGCAATATGGGTATCAAACTTTATGGTTTTTGATACTGGACATGAAACTTGACATTTCGGCAATAGTGGTCACAATCCGGAGTGGCCGGAGGCCCCGCGGATGTTCCGAAGGGGGGACATTTGCCGGACCGTCAGAGTTGGGGCAATATGGGTATCAAACTTTATGGTTTTTGATACTGGACATGAAACTTGACATTTCGGCAATAGTGGTCACAATCCGGAGTGGCCGGAGGCCCCGCGGATGTTCCGAAGGGGGGACATTTGCCGGACCGTCAGAGTTGGGGCAATATGGGTATCAAACTTTATGGTTTTTGATACTGGACATGAAATTTGACATTTCGGCAGTAGTGGCCACAATCCGGAGCGGCCGGAGGCCCCGCGGATGTTCCGAAGGGGGGACATTTGCCGGACCGTAAGAATTGGGGCAATATGGGTATCAAACTTTATGGTTTTTGATACTGGACATGAAATTTGACATTTCGGCAATAGTGGCCACAATCTGGAGTGGCCGGAGGCCCCGCGGATGTTCCGATGGGGGGACATTTGCCGGACCGTAAGAGTTGGGGCAATATGGGTATCAAACTTTATGGTTTTTGATACTGGACATGAAATTTGACATTTCGGCAATAGTGGCCACAATCCGGAGCGGCCGGAGGCCCCGCGGATGTTCCGATGGGGGGACATTTGCCGGACCGTAAGAATTGGGGCAATATGGGTATCAAACTTTATGGTTTTTGATACTGGACATGAAATTTGACATTTCGGCAATAGTGGCCACAATCTGGAGTGGCCGGAGGCCCCGCGGATGTTCCGATGGGGGGACATTTGCCGGACCGTAAGAGTTGGGGCAATATGGGTATCAAACTTTATGGTTTTTGATACTGGACATGAAATTTGACATTTCGGCAATAGTGGCCACAATCTGGAGTGGCCGGAGGCCCCGCGGATGTTCCGATGGGGGGACATTTGCCGAACCGTAAGAATTGGGGCAATATGGGTATCAAACTTTATGGTTTTTGATACTGGACATGAAATTTGACATTTCGGCAATAGTGGCCACAATCCGGAGTGGCCGGAGGCCCCGCGGATGTTCCGATGGGGGGACATTTGCCGGACCGTAAGAATTGGGGCAATATGGGTATCAAACTTTATGGTTTTTGATACTGGACATGAAATTTGACATTTCGGCAATAGTGGCCACAATCTGGAGTGGCCGGAGGCCCCGCGGATGTTCCGATGGGGGGACATTTGCCGGACCGTAAGAATTGGGGCAATATGGGTATCAAACTTTATGGTTTTTGATATCTTTGGGTCTCGTGGCGCAGGGGTAGCGGCTTCGGCTGCCGATCCCGATGATGCTATGAGACGCGGGTTCGATTCCCGCCTTATCCACTGAGCTTCTATCGGATGGTGAAGTAAAACGTCGGTCCCGGTTTCTCCTGTCTCGTCAGAGGCGCTGGAGCAGAAATCCCACGTTAGAGGAAGGCCATGCCCCGGGGGGCGTAGTGCCAATAGTTTCGTTTTTTCGGGTATCAAACTTTATGATTTTTTAAACTGGACATAAAAAGTTGTATTTGGCCATTATCTGAAGTTAAGCAGTTAAAATAAATTGCTTATTAGGCAGGAAGTAATAAATAGATTACTGCGATGCACTTTTTTTTGTGCCGCTGCGAAAATCTGTTTCTGGAAATTTAGAATAACTATCCCGTAATTAATTAGAGCACTGTAAAGGGCAGTTCTAATGTCTGCTGTTCAAATTTCCTGTAGGGGAGAGTGGGGAGACTTGATCCCCGGGGACACTTGATCCCAAGCCTGTATCTCGTCAGCATGTGGGTAAAACAATTAGCTTTGTTCTAGAAAGTTGTGCGAAATAAACTAAAACTCATTGTATAAAACAAAGAAAAAAAATTAAAAAATGTTTAGATTGAGTTACACACATTTTTCTAAAACGAGCTGCAAAAAACTTCCAAGAGATCTTTTTTTCTTTTTTTGATATGCATAGAAAACACTAAAATATTATTCAAAAAAATATTTTTTATATATGAATTGTTCGATAAACTTATCAACTCCAAAACCCTTACGCATTTGATGTTAAATTTACCGTCATACTATTTTTACAATCAATTGTTGAAAAAAGTGCGCTTAGGAAGACTTGATCCCTGCATTTTTACAGTCACTGGAATCAGACTCAAGATTAATTAATTGGGCTGGGTTTTCATACATAGTTTCCTTTAGTATAGTTGTACATAACTTACTGCAGTTTGAACCTTTTTTCAAAAATTTTGTAAGCAAAAATCTCCAGCTTTTGTAAACATGCTTAATTTTGGTCTAAAAAATAATATTATATGTTTTTAAATATTTTACATACTAAACTTGTTATATTTTGAACACAAACGTACAGGTTTTATGTGAAATTGCTGTAACTTATAGAAAATTAAGAGTTTGGATGAATAAGAAACATTTTGCTTAAGATTTCTTTAAAATGTTGAAAGGGGGATCAAGTTACCCCCAACATTTTTAAAATGCCGGTTTAAAATATTTTTTTAAAACGCTTCGAAGAGTTCATCTGATGAAATACCCTTATTAGCCAAACATAGATGAATGTTTAAGCTTTCAATTCATGCAAAAAGTTTATAGTTTTGTGAGAAATTGACAGAGTTATGTGCGATACAAAAAAAGGGGATCAAGTCTCCCCACTCTCCCCTACTGCCGCCGATTGCTTGCAACAGCCATGCTAAAACATTCCCGCATCTTGGTAACTTTCGAGTGGTGAAGAAAAGTCAATTGATTTCACCTCGATTTCTATTTCAGCTCCACTTGCAATTTCCGTCCCGTTAGTTCGATAGGCCGTTAATTATAAGGGAATCTTGGGGAAATTTGGACCGGACATTCTAATCGAAAATTTCAACAATCATCTTGCAAAGTTCTTTGTCATACTGGTCATGTGTAACATAACCACCTGCATCTTTTTTTAATTACTTTTTTATTAAAAATTAACTATAATTTGCACCGTTTCCGTGCCAAAACAATTTTTAAGGTTATAACTTTCAGAATAAAAATATTTTGAAAAAATAGTGTCCATCCTCGTATCGTCAATGCAAATATTTGAAAAGCTGAGATAATTCTATACAATTCTATTTTTGTTTTGATGATGTTGGTCCGACCTGTGATGCTGAAAAATAACCTTGCAAGAATTATGTTACGATAAAACGAATAATTAAAATTGAAAAGTGCCAACTGATTTATTTAAAGACCTTTTAAAAATTTTGACGACACATTAGAAATCTCAAAAAGTTCAAAAATCTAAAAAAAGTTGTTAATATTTTTACACGAAATTCACTTTTAAAATTAAAATCGGATCAATACTTGAAATCATTAATTAAACATCGAGGGCCGATTCGATAGCACTTTAAAGAATTTATTTTTTGCAATCGTGAAACTACTTATAACTTTTTTGTATCTAAAATAATAGAATCGAATAGTAACACTTTTCCAAATAAATGCTGGAAAGTTCTACTTTTCAGCACTGAAATGGATGTTAAAAAGATGAACTTTTCAGCACTTGTTTCGAAAAGTAATACTTTTCAACATTGTTTTAGTCAAACGCTTAATTGACAAAAAACATGAACATTTGTCTTATAATTTCACTGAAAGGGTGTTTTTCGGAATTGGAAAAAAAATATCGTACTCGTTGCAAAACTTGATTTTTTTTCAGCACTCGTCGTTTTTATCCAACTCGGTGAACCTCGTTGAATAAATGTACGACTCCTGCTGAAAAAATCTTCTTTTTGCAACTAATTGCATAATCTACTATTTCTTAATTTTATTTCATTGAAAAGCCATATCTAAGCAATCGAAACTTAGCTTTAAAATGGCTTCAACACGAAAACGGCAAATATTATCCAAATTCACATGAGTACCGTCATCAGGGGTGACATTGGGTCTTGGGGGTGAGATTGGGTCATGCAAATTTCAGCATTTTTGTATGACTCAAATTCACCCCCCAGACCCAATGTCACCTCTGATGACGGTACTTTTTGATTTCAAATACAAACTTACATCCAAAAATTTTTTTTTTCTGAGAGATTTGCAAAACTTTTTAAAAACAATATTTAAAAACGTTATATCCTGGCGTGACACAAGACGTCCACAAGGTTTTTTTTATGTCATTGTAATGGTAATTTTTGGAACATCTTTCACAAGTTCTAAAAATCGCCTCTCAGATAAACAAGTCTCAAGATTAAGTTTAATTGTCTATGACATTTCACTGTTGATATGAACGATTACGATTGAACGAATTGGAATAACGAACTGTTAAACACCAAACTTTGAAACCGCACCTTGGCCAAGTTGGCTGGCCACCAAAGTGCATTTTTTTTACTTTATATGCACATGGAATCGTTTCGTTTTGCATAAATTTCCCAAGCTCTTCCAAAATCCGGTAACCCAAAACCAGCCCTTTTTTAAAGGTTCAACTTTAGCCCTCCTCCTCAAAACCAGCGACAATGAGGTGAGGTGCGGACAAAACTTTGCCCCTCCCGGGAACTGAAATGAAACCCTGAACTGGGTGGCCAGTCGAAATCGAACCAGCAAATCTGCTCCTATATTCGAATTGTGACCGGGACTAATTGGCAAGAAAATGTGCAAAGTTAATTAGTTGCAACTTTTGCCCGGACGAGCTTTTATCTATAGTGGTGTCATCGTGATGGTGGTGGAGCAGACTTCAAAAGTGTGCAAAGTTCTGCAAAGTAGCTGCAAATGATGGGAAAAGTTGCAAACCACTAAGCTCTACCCGAGCAGCTTTCGTAATTGATCGAACTTTGATTGGAATCGGCGTGCGACGTTTGTCTCAGCACCCCCATGATGGATTATAATATCCTAAGTGTTATGATGGAGCAGATTTAATGGACGGGTGGAGGTCCCTTCGATTGGAAAATTGAGTGGAAATGGGAGTGACAGTGACAAGGGTGATTTATTATCGAGCTGTAATGTATGGAAACGTTTGCATTATTGAATAACTGAGGGAGAGGGTCTATCTCTGTGTTTCAAGTTAATCAAACAAGTTCTTGCTTTAAATGCTATAGATATAGAAATGACCAAGGTTCAACAAAAATAATTGTGAAGCAATTAGATGAGCAATTTATTGGCCCTTATATTTTAATGTTAAGTTGTTGTCTTTCCTACTAATCCGACTCAAATCGTTGACCAAGCAACTCACTCCTAGCCATTTCCTGACAATATTCATATTACCAACATTGTCAGCAATTCAGAGCAACTCAATCCTACTACATGCCAAAATCGACCGAACAGGATGCATTTGGAACTCATGCAAATTTAATTGACAAAGCTCAAACTAGACTCACTTCCGGTTTGAATTTGGTCTTGTTTTGATGGTTTTCTTTCAATTTCCTCGAGCACCTTCGTAGAAAGCAAAAATTTGAATTTGAACTGAACTCAAAGCGTCCTTTGCGTCTGACAAGCAAAAATAAGGTATAGATGAGGTAGTAGAATTGTTAAGGTCGTATGCAGCACAGGATGCAAAAAGAAGTAAATATAAAAAAAAAAAACTTCCAAAACATTGGCAAAGTACTTCGAACGAGTCAAAATACAATAAATGAGTTTTCACAAATGGTTTTAATTAATACTCATTGATTTTCCTTGAACTTTGTAGACTTTCCAATGACTAAAATTGCCATTTTATTCAATTGGTTTGTGCATACAAGTATTCATACAAATTTGACAACTCTGTCCATATAAAAATGGTATTTAAAAATCGAAGATCTGTACCTTGATAGGGACTATTTTTTTTTTTTTTTTTTTAAATTTATATTTATTTTGATTTTCTCTTCCATGTACATTCATTCAGTTAAAATATTATTGAGTGTCCAATCACAATCGATGACTTTTCACCTCAATTTTAAATACTAGCAACTTTCATTTATTCATGAAATATTGTAGCTTTCGCTATTCAGTGATTTCAAATGTAGGAGGTCCTACATGTACAATAGGGAAAAGGGATACCTTAAAACTAACTTATAAACTATATAAAGAGCGGATCAATGCAGCTGAAGACTGCAATGATTTTTGTCGAAATGCATCAATTATCTTATTGGACATAACATCCAAAGTGTCAACTTCGGCTATTTGATGAAGTTCACTGGTGCTGAACCAGGGAGGAAGTTTCAGAATCATTTTCAGAATTTTGTTCTGAATCCTCTGAAGTTTTTTCTTCCTGGTTAAGCAACAGCTTGTCCAGATCGGCACAGCATAAAGCATGGCAGGTCTGAAAATTTGTTTATAAATTAACAGTTTATTCTTGAGACAAAGTCTAGAATTCCTGTTTATAAGGGGATACAAACATTTAATATATTTGTTACATTTAACCTGGATACTTTCAATGTGATCCTTGTAAGTAAGGTTTTTGTCAAAAGCAAGTCCAAGATATTTCACTTGATCCTCCCACTTTAAATTTACCTCATTCATCTTTATAATGTGATGACTTTTTGGTTTAAGAAAATCAGCCCTTGGTTTGTGAGGGAAAATAATAAGTTGAGTTTTTGCAGCATTTGGAGTAATTTTCCATTCTTTCAAATAAGAATTGAAAATATCCAAGCTTTTTTGTAATCTTCTTGTGATGACACGAAGGCTTCTACCTTTGGCGGAGATGCTTGTATCATCAGCAAAAAGTGATTTCTGACATCCTGGGGGCAAATCAGGCAAGTCAGAAGTAAAAATATTGTATAAAATTGGACCCAAAATGCTTCCTTGAGGGACGCCAGCACGTACAGGTAGTTGATCAGATTTGCTGTTCTGATAACATACCTGCAGAGTACGATCCGTCAAATAATTTTGAATAATTTTCACGATATAAATCGGAAAATTAAACCTTTTTAATTTCGCAATCAAACCTTTATGCCAAACACAGTCAAATGCTTTTTCTATGTCTAGAAGAGCAGCGCCAGTAGAATAGCCCTCAGATTTGTTGCTTTGAATTAAATTTGAAACTCTCAACAACTGATGAGTAGTTGAATGCCCAAGGCGAAATCCAAACTGCTCATCAGCGAATATTGAATTTTCATTAATGTGCGTCATCATTCTATTAAGAATTATTCTTTCGAATAATTTACTAATAGATGAAAGCAAACTAATGGGCCGATAGCTTGAGGCTTCAGCAGGATTTTTATCCGGTTTTAAAATCGGAACTACTTTGGCATTTTTCCAACTACTGGGAAAATATGCCAAATCAAAACATTTGTTGCAAATTTTGACCAAGCTACTTAAAGTTGCTTCAGGTAGTTTTTTAATTAAAATGTAAAAAATGCCATCCTCACCAGGGGCTTTCATATTTTTAAATTTTTTGATAATAGATTTTATTTCATTCAGATCCGTATTAAAAACATCATCTGATGAAAACTGTTGTTCAGCAATATTCTGAAATTCTATTGAAATTTGATTTTCAATAGGACTCAGAACATTTAAGTTGAAATTATGAGCACTCTCAAACTGCTGAGCAAGTTTTTGAGCTTTCTCCCCATTAGTTAATAGAATATTATCACCATCTTTTAAAGAAGGGATTGGTTTTTGAGGTTTCTTAAGAACCTTTGAAAGTTTCCAAAAAGGTTTGGAATAAGGTTTACTTTGTTCGACATCTCTTGCGAACTTTTCATTTCGCAGGAGAGTGAATCTGTGGTCAATAACCTTTTGCAAATCTTTTTGAATTCGCTTCAGTGCAGGATCACGAGAACGTTGATACTGTCTTCGACGAACATTTTTCAGACGAATCAGAAGCTGAAGATCGTCATCAATAATGGGAGAATCAAATTTGACTTGGACTTTAGGAATAGCAATATTCCTAGCATCCAAAATTGCATTAGTTAAAGATTCCAAGGCTGAATCAATATCAGCTTTGGTTTCTAAAACAAAATCATGATTTAAAATGTTCTCAATATGATGCTGATACCTGCCCCAATTAGCTTTGTGGTAATTAAACACAGAACTATTGGGTCTGGTAACTGCTTCATGAGAAAGTGAAAAAGTTACTGGAAGGTGATCAGAATCAAAATCAGCATGAGTCACTAAAGGACCACAATACTGACTTTGATTTGTCAAAACCAAATCAATTGTTGATGGATTTCTAACAGAAGAAAAGCAAGTTGGCCCATTCGGGTATAAAACCGAATAAAGACCAGAAGTGCAATCTCTGAATAGAATTTTACCATTGGAATTTACTTTTGAATTATTCCAAGATTGGTGTTTGGCATTAAAATCACCCATGATCAAAAATCGAGATCTATGCCGAGTAAGTTTATTCAAATCCCCTTTGAAATAATTTTTATTTTCCCCAGTGCATTGGAAAGGCAAATATGCAGCTGCAATCATAATTTTCCCAAAAGAAGTTTCAAGTTCAATACCCAAACTTTCAATAACTTTTAACTTAAAGTCACGTAACGTACTATAAGTCATACTACGGTGGATAACTATTGCAACTCCACCGCCATTTCGATTCATTCTGTTATTGGTTATAACTTTATAATCTGGATCACTTTTCAAATAAGTGCCAGTTTTTAAAAATGTTTCGGTTATAACAGCAACATGCACGTTATGAACTCGTAAAAAGTTGAAAAATTCATTTTCTTTCGCTTTTAAAGAGCGAGCATTAAAATTCATAATATTGATGGAATTACTTAGATCCATGATTAAACTTCAGGGTAAGAACAACATCATTCGCAAATTTTAATCCAATCTGGATAGCTTCCATCATGGATGTAGCATTACTCATTGTTTGAATCAAACCAAACAGTGAGTTTTGCAAAAAAGTCATTTTTTCAAACGTAACATCGCCGAGATCAGAAGATCCCAAAGCGTTGCCAGCAGAAAAATTTTCAAATGAAATTTGAGGTACCTGCCCAATTTGAAAATTGGTAGAGGATTTAAAATTCGTGGATGAACCCGAACCCGAAACGACGTTGGCATAAGAAATGCCATTGCTGTTACCTAACTTTTCCACGGTAGGGGTATTGTTCGAGTGAGACAGCACGAACGTTTGATTTAAAGATGCAGGTACAACCTGACTTTGAGAAAATTTCGGTTTGGATTTCGGCTGATGCTTAGCACGAGAATCCAAAACCTTTTTTCTGATGGGGCAATCCCAGAAATTTGATTTGTGATTTCCACCACAATTTGCACATTTAAATTGGGTGACTTCTTTCACGGGACAATTGTCCTTGTCGTGAGAAGAATCACCGCAAACCATGCATTTTGGAACCATGGCGCAATGATCAGTACCGTGACCGAATGCCTGGCAACGCCGGCACTGGGTCAGATTCTGGCCATTACCGCCATGTTTCTTAAAATGCTCCCACTTTACCCGTACATGGAACAAAAACTGAACTTTGTCCAAAAGTTTCAAATTGTTGATTTCATTTCTGTTGAAATGAATCAGATAAAATTGTGAAGTCAAACCAAAGCGAGAAATATTCCCGTTTGATTTTTTCTTCATTGGTATTACTTGGGATGGGGCAAAGCCAAGCAACACCTTAAGTTCGTTTATGATCTCATCCACCGACAAGTCGTTGGAGAGACCTTTCAGGACCGCCTTGAATGGACGAGCATTCTTGGTCTCATACGTGTAAAAATTGTGTTTGTGGTTTTTCAAATAACCAACAAAAGTTTGGTGATCTTGTAAAGATTCCGTCAACAAGCGACATTCTCCTCTTCGACCAAGCTGGAACGAAACCTTCAAATTGCAAGTTTCCTTGCAATTTTTCAGTTGCGTTCGAAAGCTGGCCAAACCGGAGACGGAAGTCACTATAATTGGCGGAGCCTTTACTCGTTTCTCGACGGCAGAAGGCTCAGTACGAGTAGAAGGATCCTTGTCAACAGTTTCGGATAAAACACCGAAACTGTTTGCCAATGGAATTGGAGGATTGACCTCACTTTCAGAATCAGAATCAGACCTCGGATGAGGCTGTTTTCTTTTTCTGTTTCCGTTAGCCGGTTTAGCGTTCAAACGCTTCACCGACGTAACGATCAAATCTTCAGAAGATTTGCGTTTACCTTTGTTTTGACGCATTTTGCAAGCAAAGTTCTCTTAAAAAGATGGCTTCGTTTGTAAAATACAACAAAATTTCAGGTGGGGTTAGTCTTGAAAAGACTGTTTAGAATTTGGGAAAATAACTCAGGTAGTCTTTAAAAAGACTGTGATTTTTTTTTGAAATAACTCTGAGCTTAGGTAGTAAAAAATACCGCAGCTCTAGTGTCCGTTCACCTCGAAGGTTCGCAAGACACTGATTGATAGGGACTAATTAGATTAATTAGTGTGACGAACTTGATTCCCCGGGAAATCGGCCATTTTTAACTTTTCGATTCTCAGGAAATTTGTTCGAGACTCCCGGGAATTTTAATTACTTATAAATAGATATAAACCAAATTAATATCAAGCTTATCAAAAACATTAGAAGGTTATATTCTATGCAATGAAAAAATATAAATACACTTTAAAGTTCGATTTTTCAATTGTTTTAATTTGTTAAAACGACTACTAAGTTGGGAAGTCCAGATTTAAAGTATTTAAAGTAAGTTAACTTTTCTACTTCAAGGTAATTTCCCATTTTGATAATAAAAAGTTTTTTTTAAATATATTTTTTTTCGCTACTAGCTAACGTCATGATTTGAAATCCGGACAATTAAAAGCATATCATTTTTGTTATAGCTGGCAAAAAATCATGTAAAAGGTTGGAAATGAAGAAATATCATCTGGATGTAGTACAATTAGTCAATTTAAAGAGAATGCATGCACAATATGTCTTTTCTAACCATTTTTCCTCAGAATTTCAACATTAAAATGACTTGTTGTGCTTCGAATCCCGGACACTGATAAAAGTTGATTCAAAATCCGGACACTTTTGATTCGATTTCCGGACACTCGATTTTGCTTATGAATCGCACCAATTTGAGCCGAAATTTTAGTGAATGGCATTCTTTAGGTCTCAAATAAGCTGTTAACATCAAAACAATCGATATTTGTATAAAAAAAAAATTTGCAAGAATTTAAGGAAATCAGAACCAAAAATTTCTGCTTTGCCTTCCCGTTGCTTCGGACGCCTATGAAATATTTCAGCGAAATGTTTCACAGTTTTGGTAATCTCATGTTTTTATTTAATGTAATTGTTTTGGCATTGGCTTCAGCGTCCAAACATATTTGAAATGAAAGTTGATGTTAGAATTCACCAAAAAACACAGCTTCGACAGTAATTATGCGAACTTATATCCAAATAATTGATAAAATAAGATTTTTTGCGTCCGGGTTTCGAAGCGTCCTCGATACCTGGCAAGCCACTTTTATTAAAATAATGAACAAAATTGTGTTCAAAAATTCTGTATTATTAAATTTTATACAGTATAGCATCACAACAAAAACAGTACAGATTTATTTAACTTTAAAAGGTCTTATAAGCTATTGTGTTTCATATGTCGACAAAACAGAGTTACCTGATTTAGTAATTGGTTATCTATCCGTGTGGAGCAAAAATGTTTTTTTTTATTCTTTGTTGTCATATTTCTGTGTTTGGGAGTGGCGTGTTGAAAAAAAACTTTACTTAATCCACCTTTTGGAGGTTGGTGCCTTCCTCACATTTAGAGGGCAATGCTATCCAAAATAGATACAAAAGGGAGGACCTTTCAGTGTTCTATCAACTTGATTCATTATTCATACCATCAGTAGTCAGATCTTCATAATTCAGGGCACTTATGTGCTTATAACTTTTGATAGGGTTGTCAGATCTTCAATCTTTTGAACTCGTTGAAAAGGTCTTTTAATTACCTATCCAAATACAAGTCGCATGATAGATCCGGACAACGTTTTCATATAAATATATGAGATCCGGCCTCCAAAAGGTGCATAAATAACACTTAGGTGCTTATAACTTTTGATAGGATCATCAGATCTTCAATCTTATGAACTCGTTGAAAAGGTCTTTTGAATACCTTTCTAAAAATGTATAACAAGATGGAGTGACTTACAAAAACCACCCTTTTTACAATATTCCGGACTTTTGCTGAAATCGTTTTTTTGGCATATTTTTTGAAGTACTTAACTAAACTTCATAATTTTCAATAGCGATTTATGGGACCACAAGACGGATTGAATGAGACCAAAACGGTCCAAATCAATTCAGCCTGTGCCGAGATAATCCAGTGCAAATTTTTATGATCAACATCCCACCACACACACAGACATTTGCTCAGAATTTAATTCTGAGTCGATATGTATACATGAAGGTGGGTCTAGATGGTCAAATTAAGAGTGATTTTATAGCCTTTCCTCCAGTAAAGTGAGGAAGGCACCCAAGTAACAAGCAAAATGCCTTTACTTCTTAACAGGTTTTATAAAAGGTTTGAAATTTGCTTTTCTGTTTTATGAAAACATTGATCAAAACTTGCTGGGTTTATGATACGAAAGTTTTAAAAATATCTTTAAGAATACTTTAAGAGCATGGAACATAGTTTTATATCACACTTCATTGTTTCTCTTAAAGCTATCCCAGAGAGGTTATTTATAAGACTTTTAAGTATTGTCCCGCATTGTCCCGCCCGTGTGGATTAATCGGACCGCGCATTGGCTCACAATCCAGAGGTTGCTGGTTCGAATCCCGCGGCGGGCGCTCTAAAATTCTTTGTGTAAATATGGGTATCCGGCGCCGTCGCTCCGTGCCGTACTCAAACACTTAGGAGCCCAGGGCGGCGAAGTCCTTGTAGTTAAAAAGGAAGACACTAGTGGTTGGTACTAGCAATGGTGGCCGACAGCTATAAAGTCAACTTCGTTTTTTAAGCATTGTCAAAACTGCTTTGAAACTAAATTAAAACTACTCTGTTCTATGAAAGCATATTTCCAGATTATTTGAACTTGATCTATCAAATCACATTTTTTTGTACAGTCGGTCGGTTTAGTGTCAAAGAAACTTTTACCAAAATTTGTGATCCCGGTAAACAAGTGATACTTTTCGCCCGTTTCCGGCTCCAGCGCGGATGTAACGGAGTACACCTATCCGAGGGTGATCGAGTACATGCCGATTTGTTCCATTGACATGCATGGGCAGTAGATGTTTTTTTCCGGCACGTGTTGATCGAGTAACACGAGAATCATCATGGGCGCCGATTCCGTAGCTACCGTGAAGCCGACGCGCAGAATCGACAAGCTAAAATCATCAGTTAGGCCATCCGTTTGTCCGTCAGAGCCTTTCGAGGATAAGCTGGATAAGGCGTTCCGAGAAGCGGATAAATTCGTCGCGGAGTGCTAGTGTTTTAACGTTGGTCTAGTGTTGTTTATTAAAATCAGTGTTGTTGTGTCGACGGTAAATTCCTTTATGCGAGGAAAACTTATGATGATCCCAATCAAATAAATGAATAAAGAATATGAAAAAAAAATGTATTTTGTTTTTTATCCAACGATGAAAAAATAACCATAAAAAACGTTTTGGATCTACCTCCTGCTAACTAAAATTCGCATGCGCTACGGTCGCAGTACTACGCCTTTTGCATACATACCATACCAATCAGCTTAGAACACCATACGCGGTGCCCGTGCTGTATCAAGAAGGTTGTTCCATGTTGCTCGGTTCTGGGCTGCAGCTCGCCAGTCTCCTAGGTTGCAGATCTTTCTTAGGTCCGTCTCGATCTGATTTCCCCATCGTGCACGCTGTGCTCCTGCTCTTCGGCCTGTGCCGCCATCCGGTCGCGCGCGGTCAAAGAGCATCCTGACAGGATGGTCTTCGTCCATCCTCGCGACATGGCCGGCCCACCTGAGCCTCCCGATTCTCGCCAGGGTAACGATTGTCGGTTCTCCCAGCAGCGCGTGCAGTTCGTGGTTCATGCGCCTTCGCCACTCGTTCTGAGCTGTACGTACTCCACCGTAGATCGTTCGCAGCACCTTCCGTTCGAAAACTCCAAGGGCTCGTTCGTCCTCTTGCCGCAGCGTCCAAGTCTCATGGCCATAGAGGGCAACCGGTCTAATCAGTGTCTTGTACAGGGTCAGCTTCGTGGCGCGTTGCACTCGATCAGATGTCAAGGTTTTCCGTAATCCAAAGTAGGCGCGATTCGCGGAGTGGATACGAGTCCGGATCTCTAAGCTGGTGTCGTTGTCGGCCGTTACCAGCGATCCCAAGTACACGAATTCGCTCACCTCCTCCAGCACATCGCCATCCACAGCTAAAGGGGTGAGTCTTGGGGGGTCAACGTCCTTCGAGCCCCTCCCTTTCATGTACTTTGTTTTCGTCGTATTCATGGCCAATCCAATTCGTCTTGCTTGCGTCTTTAAGGCGGTGTAAACCCTTTTCACCGTCTCTAGGTCTCTCGCTATAATGTCAATGTCGTCCGCATAAGCAAGAAGTTGGACTGTCCTGTTGCAAATCGTGCCTCTCGTTTCTATACCCGCTCTTCGCACAACTCCCTCAAGTCCGATGTTAAACAGCGCATTGGATAAGCCGTCACCTTGTCGTAACCCTTGGTGCGATTGGAAGGGGTCCGCTAGCTCCCCTGCCACTCGCACGTGACACATCACACGATCCAAGGTAGCCTTGATCAGCCGAGTCAGTTTGTCCGGAAATCCGTTCTCGTGCATGATCTGCCATAGCTGTTCGCGGTCGACTGTATCGTAAGCTGCCTTGAAATCGATGAAAATGTGATGTGTGGGCACGTTGTACTCACGGCATTTCTCGAGGATCTGCCGGAGCGAGAAAATTTGGTCCGTGGTGGCCCGAGCGCCAGTAAACCCCGCTTGATAGGGGCCCACGAACCTCCGTGCGTACGGTGTCAGCAGACGGCAGAGGATCTGGGAGAGGATTTTATAGGCCGCGTTGATAAGCGTGATGCCGCGGTAGTTGCCGCAGTCCAGCTTATCGCCCTTTTTGTAGATGGGACACACGACACCATCCATCCATTCTTCTGGTAGTTTCTCCTCCCTCCAGATCTTAGAAATCACCAAGTGGATCGCCCTCGCCAACTGCTCTCCTCCATATTTGAAGAGCTCACCGGGTAACCGATCTTTACCGGCGGCCCTGTTGTTCTTCAGCTGCCTGATCTCCTTCTTCACCGTCTCCAGATCAGGTGCCGGGAACTGTTCGTCGGCAGCGGGCGGTCCAAGTTGGGCTTCAAAGCCGTCTCCATGCGCTACATCGCCGTTGAGGTGCTCGTTGAAGAACTGCTGCCACCTGTTCAACACCTCGCCTTTGTCCATAAGAAGGTTTCCCTCGGCGTCCCGACAAGTGTTGGCTTGCGGCGCATAGCCTTTGCGGGACCGGTTAACTTTCTCGTAGAACTTACGCGTCTCGTTCTGCCGGAACAGCTGCTCCATTTCGGCGCGATCGCGATCTTCCAGCTGGCGCTTCTTGAGCTTGAAGACCGTTCTCTGCTGTTTCAGCGCTTGTTTGTATCTGGCCACGTTCTCATCAGTTGCAGCTCTCAGCTTCACCGCATAAGCTGCTTTCTTCTCGTCAAGTAGCCGCTGGCACTCCTCGTCGAACCAGCGCTGCTTTTCAACTCGGACCGTACTACCTAGCGCGGCTTCAGCGGCACTGCCGATGGCCGAGCAAATTCTGCTCCATCCATCGTTGAGCGAGGCAGCGCCGAGTTCCTCCTCCGTTGGCAGGCTCGCTTCCAGCTGCTGCACGTAGTGCTGAGCCGCAGCCGTGTCCTGCAGCCGCTCGATGTTGAACGGCGGTGGGAGCCGGCTCCGTCGTCGGTGGTACGTCGTCGACAGTTTTGAGTGCATGCTTGCACCCACCAGGTAGTGGTCCGAGTGGATGTCCGCACCGCGGTACGTGCGGATGTTCCGTATGTCCGAGAAGAATTGGCCGTCGATGAGGACGTGGTCGATTTGTGTTTTTGTTCGTTGGTTAGGCGATGTCCAGGTGACTTTGTGGATGTCTTTCCGGGGGAAGAATGTGCTCCGTACCACCATACCGCGGGAGGCTGCGAAGTTGATGCACCGCTGGCCGTTGTCGTTGGTGACGGTGTGCAGGCTGTTCGGCCCGATCACCGGCTTGTACATCTCCTCCCTTCCTATGCGGGCGTTCATATCTCCGATGACGATCTTGACGTCCCTCTGCGGGCAGCTGTCGAACTTCCGCTCCAGCTTCGCGTAGAACGCTTCCTTCTCGGCCTCGGATGATTCCTCGTGTGGGCAATGTACGTTGAAGATGTGATAGTTGAAGAAACGGCCTTTAATCCTCAACCTACACATCCTGTCGTCGATCGGCTCCCAATCTATCACACGACTCCGCATCTTGCCCAACACTATGAAGCCGGTTCCCAGCTTGTTTTCGGCTCCGCCACTCTGGTACATGGTGAGCTCCAAAGCATCATCCTCCCACATCTTCGCTCCCTTCCAGCACATCTCCTGCAGTGCTACAACATCGAAGTTGCGGGGTTTGAGCTCGTTCAACAGAGCGTACTCATACCCATCGAAACGTAGCGATCTGCAGTTCCATGTTCCGAGTTTCCAATCGGTGTCCTTTTCGTGCCTAGGTCTACGCCTTTTGCTCTTGGTTAAAATCGCCTTAAAGCTCACTGCAGTCTACATGTTCTTGCTTAATCTTGAACAAGAGCTTCGCAAGAAACAAAGCTCTTAAAGTTTCTTGTACAAGAGCTTCTTAAGAAAAATGGCCCTAATAACTGCTTTGAGTAAGAGAGAATAGTTTTTATGAGTTCAGCCATATTAACACGAAAAAGCAACGGCCAAAAATGGAAGCCATGTTGATTTTTCAGAAAAAAAATAATTAATCGGTCCATCAAAATAAAAAATCGATGCAATTTTGAACGATTCATGCCTTCGATGCATATTTTTTCGAGGTATCTAAGAAAACTGACCAGTGAAATTTTGATGGCAAGAATTTTTCAGTTAGAATGGCTGCGTAAAGTCACAGTAATTAATTATTTTGATATTATTTTATAGTTATCAATATAATTTTATCTTTTTTCATTGGCCATTTGTGATTTATTTCATAAAGAATTATTGAATTTAACGAGATTATAATTAGAACTGATTTTCCTTCGACAAATCAATTTTATCTTCAACGAGAGAAAACATCTTTAATGAAAGTTTATTTCAGTCTTGAAAACCTCTTCTGTGCGGTTATAAATTTAAGAAGCTTGAGCATAAGTTTTATTTAAGCAATTAAATACACCTGCAGAGTGTTTTAAAAATCAATGTCTATGCTGATGAGTTTTAGATGACTCCTAATAAATGGTCATGATAACCTCCTAAAATAGTCCACTTTGCTCTTAACTCAGGTTTAATGCTGATTTATTGTTGTCCTGGAGATAAAATGGCTTTATGGTCATTTTTAGCTAAGATAACTTCAATCTCTCCTCAAGATAGGTACAAAACTGAAAATGAGGTAATCAAAATAATTTGAAAGCTTATTTCAAGCAATTGGTAGCTAAAATTCAGCTGCGATTGAAATTTTATTTATAAATATAGGGGAGATAGAGCCAAAAAAATCAACTCGCTTCATCAAAAATCATTATTTTGTGATCATAGTGTTTAATGTTAAAACATATTTTATTGCAATTCTTTGAAAACATGTTCAAAATATTTTTAAACGTCTATCGTTATATTAATCATACCATAAATTCAGCATAAATGTGTGTTTTCCAAACCAAAATGTCGGTCAATCAAATTCAATCAGAACACGCGTTTAGCGCCATATTTATGCACTGCTAATTGGCCGTGTTAATTGCTTTTTCAGGAGCTTATGGTTTTAAGTAAGCTTTTTGCATGCCTAATGGCACTTGACAGCTAAAACACCCTTGGTTTTAATAAAGCATGAGATAAAACCGTTTGGCATGACTCTCTTAAAACTTTCATAAAACCTTATTGAAAGCCATTTAGCTTTTATTGTCACAAGGTTTTATGTCCGAGGCATAAAACCTTGTTAGAACCTACTAATTAGCTCTTGCTTATTGGTTGTGGTGAATGCCCAAATAAAACTTTAAAGCAATCAAGATGCTAGCATAAAACCTCAATAAAACTAGGTGGTGGCTCGTTGGTTTAAAAATGTTACTTGGGTAAGTAACCAGTGGTTTTTATATAGAATGATGTTTAGATAGATTTACGCCTTTTGTGTGTGCTATTATACTCAGAAGAGTTTCTCAAACTTTCAACATCGTCGTAAAGATACGATTTTATAAGAGACTTTTAATTATCTTCAGCGTCTAGTGCTCACTCTTACGAGCCAGTTTTTTTACTCTGTAAGACACTGCAGTATTTCCCGTCTCCGTCAAGAGGCATCCTTTTCGCTAATAAATATGCAACTAGCGCGGCAAAAAATCAGTTAAAAATTCACTTAAAAATTGAATGCAAAGTACCCATAATCCGACAATAGCAAAACAACATAATAATGTTGGCGAACACTCGGGTGAAGCTTACTTTGCACCAAGGTGTGCTATATTTTTTATTTCGGAATGCAAACTAAGGGTAACTGTCCGAATTATCAACCAACTTTTTGAAGTGATTTTTTTTATTAAAATTTACATCAAAAATGATATTCAAGGAAAGAAGCTCAAAATTGGTCCAGTTACCCTATCGTGGATGCAATTCCAGAGTATTTTTACCCACTGACAAAGTGACTGACTGACTAACTGACTGACGCTTGTGACAGGACGATTGCGAGGATAAAGATGACGAATGCACTAACGAATAGCTAGGGATGCTCAAGTTTTAATTTTTAATTTATGAAAATGATCGGCAATAAGTAGGTATACCTTTTGTTTCGCTGAATGTTGCACGACCAAACACTTGACACTTGACACTTGACACTTGACACTTGACACTTGACACTTGACACTTGACACTTGACACTTGACACTTGACACTTGACCCTTGACACTTGACACTTGACACTTGACACTTGACACTTGACACTTGACACTTGACACTTGACACTTGACACTTGACACTTGACACTTGACACTTGACACTTGACACTTGACACTTGACACTTGACACTTGACACTTGACACTTGACACTTGACACTTGACACTTGACACTTGACACTTGACACTTGACACTTGACACTTGACACTTGACACTTGACACTTGACACTTGACACTTGACACTTGACACTTGACACTTGACACTTGACACTTGACACTTGACACTTGACACTTGACACTTGACACTATTGAACATCTTATTACATTATTGAAAATCGAAAAAGTTCGCAAAATTCGACGTCGCTATCGAACAAAAGCAAATTTGATTTGTCATGAAAATGTAAATTCAATCTTTTTGAGGCCAAAAACAATCTAAGCAAACAGAATTTAACATGTTTTGAATTATTACATATCTTCTCTCCTCTTTTCCAATACAAAAAATCCTAAACAACAAAAAACAAACAACAAACAACAAACAACAAACAACAAACAACAAACAACAAACAACAAACAACAAACAACAAACAACAAACAACAAACAACAAACAACAAACAACAAACAACAAACAACAAACAACAAACAACAAACAACAAACAACAAACAACAAACAACAAACAACAAACAACAAACAACAAACAACAAACAACAAACAACAAACAACAAACAACAAACAACAAACAACAAACTACAAACAACAAACAACAAACAACAAACAACAAACAACAAACAACAAACAACAAACAACAAACAACAAACAACAAACAACAAACAACAAACAACAAACAACAAACAACAAACAACAAACAACAAACAACAAACAACAAACAACAAACAACAAACAACAAACAACAAACAACAAACAACAAACAACAAACAACAAACAACAAACAACAAACAACAAACAACAAACAACAAACAACAAACAACAAACAACAAACAACAAACAACAAACAACAAACAACAAACAACAAACAACAAACAACAAACAACAAACAACAAACAACAAACAACAAACAACAAACAACAAACAACAAACAACAAACAACAAACAACAAACAACAAACAACAAACAACAAACAACAAACAACAAACAACAAACAACAAACAACAAACAACAAACAACAAACAACAAACAACAAACAACAAACAACAAACAACAAACAACAAACAACAAACAACAAACAACAAACAACAAACAACAAACAACAAACAACAAACAACAAACAACAAACAACAAACAACAAACAACAAACAACAAACAACAAACAACAAACAACAAACAACAAACAACAAACAACAAACAACAAACAACAAACAACAAACAACAAACAACAAACAACAAACAACAAACAACAAACAACAAACAACAAACAACAAACAACAAACAACAAACAACAAACAACAAACAACAAACAACAAACAACAAACAACAAACAAAACTGACTTGAAAATTATGCACTTTAAAAAATCAGGAAATCCATTTTTGGCTATAAAATCAATCAAAAAATGAACATCTTTATTTGACATACTAAACCTACCTTCACGTATACATATCGACTCAGAATAAAATTCTGTGCAAATAAATGTGTGTGTGTGTGGGTGTGTGAGTGTGCACCAAAAAATATGCACTCGATTACCTCAGCACTGGTTGAACCGATGTTAACCGTTTTGATCTCATTCGATTGGTCATGGGGTCCCATAAGTCCCTATTGAATATTATGAAGTTTAGTTAAGTACTTCAAAGGTTATGCTAAAAAAGACGATTTCGTCTAAATTCTGGAAAATTGAAAAAAGTGTGGGTTTTGTCATGTTATACACTTTTAAAAAGACAATCACACCATCTTTGCAGACTGAATACTAATATTAAACGGGACAAACATTGAACGAAAAGCTCCAGGAGGATGAGGCGGGAATCGAACCCGCGCCACATAGCAACTTAAGGATAAGCAGCCGAAGCCGCTAACCACCGCGCCACGTGACCTATATATGTTAGGGTACCAAAAGTTGCGTATTTCAATTACGAAAATTTTGGTACCCTAACATGCGTAGGTAATCGCTGAAATTTTTGGAGTTTTCGGAATCCTGTTAATGAACCTCGCCCAATTTTTGATACGCTATGTAAAATTGCCCGAGGAATCCGTATAAATATTTTCAGATATAAGCTCTTTAGTCCAGTCACCGTCAAAACGGCATTTGATGTTTTCTTAAGACTTTTCCAAATGTTAGGCTAGATTTTTGAAACTCCACATTATTTTTTCTTGGAAGTCACATTATTTTTTTGTGAAAATCAACGAAAATTGCCATTTTTCGGATCACCCTAACACGGCGTAGGCCACCCTAATGGCCAAACAAGAAATACGGGTCTGAGCAATTCCAGCTCAAGTCAGGATTTTTTCTGGTACTTTCGTACCTGACCCTCTCCGATTTCAATGAGACTTTGTACACATGTTATCCTAGGCCTATATAAGCCATTTTTGTGTATATAGTACTCGTCAAAGGCAAACTTATGGGAAATTGGACGAGCTTTCCGGTAAAAATATTTACGAGACTGAAAAACCAAGTCTGTCATATAGAAATTGCCAAAAACCACAAAAAACCCGTTTTTTCAACATTTTTATTTTTAAAACCGCTGTATCTTCCCAAGGATTGGACAGAGGACAATGGTCAATATGGAGACTTTTATGTAAAATTGTCTGGAGAATCGATTCCCACTACCGGTACTTAAAAATTTTGACGTTTAGACAACTTTTCAAAAAAACAGTTTTAGTAAATGATTTTTGTATTTTTTTAAGGATAGACATACCATCTTGCATTTTTCGTCAGTCTTTTGGTAACATCTTAGACTATTTTCTCAAAAATTTTGAACGAAAAAAAATCGTGACATCACCTTTAAATTTAAGTTTAAGACTTAAAAATCAAAAAATCTCATAGATGTGGCGTGTATTTTTGTTTCAGTTTATATTTTCAGAAAGCCCGTCCAATTTCCTACAAGTTTGTCTTTGACCACTTTTTGATACGACGCAACGGCTTCGAGATACAGTAATTTTTAAATTACAAAATACAAAAATATTTAAATACCTTACGCCCTTCTCAAATGTTATTTTCGAGTACTGTTGGCTCCATATACACGAAAATGGCTTATATAGGCCTAGGATAACATGTCTACAAAGTTTCATTGAAATCGGAGAGGGTCGGGTACAAAAGTACCAGAAAAATACCTGATTTGAGCTGGAATTGCTCGTCTAATTATTTTGGCCAAGGAACCCCAGAAAAAAATTTGGAACTGCTGATGAAGTATCGTAATCTTTGAATTCTGGATATTCATGAGGGCAAGATATATTTTTCTAAGAAATTGAGATCAGGACTGAAATGCCACTTATGATGGAAATAATTTCAAAGTTAATCGAAAACCAGTTGAGCGTACATAATTTCGCTGCTTCAAAGGCTTGAGACATTGTTCAAGCATGCTTGACCCGTTTTCTATAATTTACTGCCTACTAACAAGATTCATGCATTCAAATTTTCCACTATCATAGCGCTCATTATTTACCCTTTAGCTGACCACTTCAAAGGGCACACAGAAGCTCGATTACAATCCGGCCATTCTGGCACCTGGTGCTCCCGAAACAAATGTAGTCAAATTGTGGCCTGATTGCTCTCAATTAGTATAATTGCTAAATTCTGCAAACACTAATTTCCACCGCAGCCTATAATCTTAAACGTCGGCATTTAAGGGTAAAATGGGTTAATACGGAGCAGCAGAGAGCGTCCAGATATCGATTCCAGCCAGCGATGCAAACGATAATTTGCCGAGCCGAAATTTGCTGCCAAGTGCATGCTGGAAGGGGGGGGGGGGGGCTCTCAATTGAGGAGGTTTTTGTTGGAATGGGCTAGCGAATCTTCCTCGCCGTAATGAAAAGAGGGGTTGGATTTCCAAATGGATATCCAAACCACAAGTCGGTGTGCATACAGGTTAGCAGCGCCAACTTTTTGGTAGGTGCTGGTGGCGTTGGCTAAAATGACGACAGGCAGATGCCGTTTGATGTTTGCATACAAAATTAGGAAATGTTGGTGGGTTATTCGGAAATTACACAGTTTATGAAACAATTCAATAAACTGCCAAAATTCATCACTTGGTTTGCGTTTGGGTTTGGGTTTGGGTTTGGGTTTGGGTTTGGGTTTGGGTTTGGGTTTGGGTTTGGGTTTGGGTTTGGGTTTGGGTTTGGGTTTGGGTTTGGGTTTGGGTTTGGGTTTGGGTTTGGGTTTGGGTTTGGGTTTGGGTTTGGGTTTGGGTTTGGGTTTGGGTTTGGGTTTGGGTTTGGGTTTGGGTTTGGGTTTGGGTTTGGGTTTGGGTTTGGGTTTGGGTTTGGGTTTGGGTTTGGGTTTGGGTTTGGGTTTGGGTTTGGGTTTGGGTTTGGGTTTGGGTTTGGGTTTGGGTTTGGGTTTGGGTTTGGGTTTGGGTTTGGGTTTGGGTTTGGGTTTGGGTTTGGGTTTGGGTTTGGGTTTGGGTTTGGGTTTGGGTTTGGGTTTGGGTTTGGGTTTGGGTTTGGGTTTGGGTTTGGGTTTGGGTTTGGGTTTGGGTTTGGGTTTGGGTTTGGGTTTGGGTTTGGGTTTGGGTTTGGGTTTGGGTTTGGGTTTGGGTTTGGGTTTGGGTTTGGGTTTGGGTTTGGGTTTGGGTTTGGGTTTGGGTTTGGGTTTGGGTTTGGGTTTGGGTTTGGGTTTGGGTTTGGGTTTGGGTTTGGGTTTGGGTTTGGGTTTGGGTTTGGGTTTGGGTTTGGGTTTGGGTTTGGGTTTGGGTTTGGGTTTGTTTTTGTTTTTGTTTTTGTTTTTGTTTTTGTTTTTGTTTTTGTTTTTGTTTTTGTTTTTGTTTTTGTTTTTGTTTTTGTTTTTGTTTTTGTTTTTGTTTTTGTTTTTGTTTTTGTTTTTGTTTTTGTTTTTGTTTTTGTTTTTGTTTTTGTTTTTGTTTTTGTTTTTGTTTTTGTTTTTGTTTTTGTTTTTGTTTTTTAGAGAGATAGAGATATAGAAAGAGAGATACACAAATAACAAAAAAACATTAGCATCAATTTTTCATCTTCATTTTTTTCTCAAACACATTGCCCTTTTCTAATTCGAGCATACTTTGTTGATGCCAAAGGTTATGTATTAGGGTGGGTCATTTTTTTCGAAAGTGTTTGGATCCGGCTGAAATAAGGGCCATCTTGTAGAGGGTACCCATAGGGACTCTCATACCAAATTTGAGCTCATTTGGTTGAAAACTGGCTTGTCGCTCGGGGGTTAAAGTTTACATGAAAATTACTATGGGAAATGAGTGATTTTACTTCAAACGCTCCTACAAGCTAAGCGACAAACTTTAGTCCACACTTACACTAGGTAGCCGTGTCGGGGGTGGTCCAAGGAACATTTTTCTCTAAGGGTTCATGGTCATCCGTTCAACCCTGAGCTTGCGCAAAGCCGATTTATCCGGCGGCGCCGGAATCCTTCGAAATCGCAGTTTTAACGGTCAACGCATGCTACGAAACTTTAAATGCATCGTGTGAATCAATGGGAAACACGACGCCAAACGTCAAAGCACTAAAATGGAAGCAGTAAACAACTGTTCGCCGTCCGCTGGCTCGCCGGTAAATACTCTTAGAGCAGTTTCCTGTTGCATGAGAGGAGATCAAGTCCACCTTAATGCTTAAAGGTATGAAAAAACATGCAGTTTAATCGGAACCTAATACTAAACTCGATTTCAGGACGTGGTGCGCAAGATATTAGTTCAATGGAGTTCCTACGGCGTACGGCGTCCTGTAAGATTCTGCACCCAGGTCAGGGCACTTGGTCGTCAATCACATTCCGTTTTGTGTGATTCGAGAACTCAATTTTATCAATTGTAGAGTATGTTCCAGGTGCATGAAAAGGAAAACATTTCGAATGCGGTACACCGGAAATGATTGTTCATTTTTGATGACGACCGAGTGCTGGATCTTTTGAGTGTTCGAAGTTTATTAGTCGTTTGCTGGCTAAGGTTCAGGGGAACTAGTTGAAGAATAAGAAAGCTTCGTTTTCAAGTGCAAAATCAAGAAAAACTGATAGAAGAGCGTTTTATCTAAAATAAAAATTATTCCAAAAATAAAAATCAACATTTGAAACAAAAAAAAAACGGTTAAGCCCCTCCAATTAACGCTTCCCTGATTTGCTCCAAAATTCGAAGCATGGCTCCCTCCATAATAACGCTTAAAAAGGCATAATTAGATTTTTTCTTTAGATTTCAGCAAATTTTTATTCTTTCGTTATACACATCATATATTTAACAACAATTTCAAAGTTATTCTTGAACATTATCAATTCCAGGTCTTGTCAGCGCCTCATAATCCACTTCCTGATCTCTCCTTCGCGAATAACTTGCACATCTGCATCTCGCTAGTCTCGATGGTGTTTGGAGTTGATTGATCTGCTTTTTATGCGATTAATATTTAGCACCTCCTAGAGAAGCGCTTTTGTTGTCTTTCGAGCGGATCAGTTTCTTAGCATCTTCCCCGATTTGTCACACACACACATTTGCTCCCAGTAGTCGCAGCCATTCCGTCGGAAATGTCGACGTGAGGCTCCCAAAGGAGATCAACTGTCCGTGCTGTCGGCGGGAACTGTCCGCCGCCGGCTTGAACAAGGCACACACATTCGAACAGTTACAGATCGCCAAATTGGTTGATATTGATGTTGCCAGGCAATGTTGATGCGCACCACGTCCTGAAATCGAGTTTAGTATTAGGTTCCGATTAAACTGCATGTTTTTTCATACCTTTAAGCATTAAGGTGGACTTGATCTTCTCTCATGCAACAGGAAACTGCTCTAAGAGTATTTACCGGCGAGCCAGCGGACGGCGAACCGTTGTTTACTGCTTCCATTTTAGTGATTTGACGTTTGGCGTCGTGTTTCCCATTGATTCACACGATGCATTTAAAGTTTCGTAGCATGCGTTGACCGTTAAAACTGCGATTTCGAAGGATTCCGGCGCCGCCGGATAAATCGGCTTTGCGCAAGCTCAGGGTTGAACGGATGACCATGAACCCTTAGAGAAAAATGTTCCTTGGACCACCCCCGACACGGCTACCTAGTGTAAGTGTGGACTATAGTTTGTCGCTTAGCCTGTAGGAGCGTTTGAAGTTAAAGCACGCGTTTTCCATAGTAATTTCCATGTAAACTTTAACCCCCGAGCGACAAGCCAGTTTTCAACCAAATGAGCTCAAATTTGGTATGAGAGTTCCTATGGGTACCCTCTACAAGATGGCCCTTATTTCAGCCGGATCCAAACACTTTCGAAAAAAATTACCCACCCTATTATGTATGCTTCAACCTTTTCGCAATAAATATTGATTTGTGAAAAACTGACCTGGCGATCAACAATTTACAAACAATCCATTAGTGCGAGCACGCGAAATTGTTTGCCTTTCACCGCCGTGTGCACGTTTGTCGTCGAGCACGTGTGTTGCATTTCTAGAACGTATTCAGCCACTGCAAAATATGTCGGTAAATATAATTTTCCAGCTGGTGCACTTCGACCTCTCAAATAGAACAAACTATTAAAGCAGATAAAATATGGAAAATTCTATTTCCTCTCAAACCACTCCCCTTCGGTGGGACGAAACCAATCCGGGGGCTAAAATGCCTCCAGGCGGGTTGGCTGTGCAATTTGGACCAATTTCGAAAAAGCCGTGTTCTGGTCATCAGAACAGAAAAACACGATTTAATATTCGCAAATGGCGACGGCGTGTGGGGGCTCCATTCCCAGATAAGCGCTTTCGGGGGTTCTAATTTGCTCTCGTGGACCACGGGCTTTTAGTCGTCGGAATGGTTAATTTTATTGGCCCGGTGGCGAAAAATTAGACGAGAATTCACTTTAATTGCCTGTGCAATAATAATCGTGGCCGGATCGCGGTGGTCGTTTCCAGTTGTGGATGGATTCCGCGAATAGACATCGGCTAAAACGAGAGTAATTTTGTGGATTATGGAGCCCACTTTTGGAGTCATCGCGCGTTGGCCATTGGACGTTAATTTCGAGCATCTGTCATTCGGGACAGTTCACTGCTGCTGGTGGGTGGTGGCGATTATTGTGACCGCAAATTTAGTGTGATGATGGAATCCACTAATGAGAGGAATTGCACTAACAATTTGTGAAATGTTGATTTGTACTAATCCCGGGCTAGTCGATTGAATGGTCGTATTTATTTCCCAATTGAGGAATGAACAAATTTTAGGAACAGATCAATCAATGCATCCCGTACATTGAATTTCAGATATGAATTAAAACTGAGAAGAACTTTGTTGAGAATTACGATCGATAGAATAGAAGTTTATGACTGAAATCAATTTGACACTCATTGTACTGCACAGTAAAACAATGTGTATATTTGGATTGTATAATTTTGGAAGGTTGAATATAACCTCTATTAAAATGTAATTTTACCTAATTTAGACAAAAAAAAATACATTCGACAAGAAAAGTGATGAAATTTCACATTTTCAGGTGTTATAATACATTTTTTTACTGATATAAAAGATGTACCCCTTCCCAGATGTAATGTTACCATGATTTTTTTCTACTCAGTGGGCCAGAGTTGTGGAACATAACATGCGCAATCATATTTGTAACGGCGTTACACACTCTTTCAAATATGAGAAAGCAAGGTTTTCATTTGAAAAAAAGTAATTCGTTGTTATGGTTTCCAAATCCTTAAGGGTACATAGCATGCAAAGAAGTTGTTGTCTTCTTATTCCAAAATTGTAAAACTTGCGGACTTAATCCTGCAAAAATTCGATTGTAATAATAATTAAATTTTGTTGTAAACTATTTTGTAGTCAGCACTTTAGGGGATAAACAAAAAATTATATCGATGTCCGAAGTTTTGAAGAAACTAAAAGGTCTGTAACAAAAATCTGGGTCAAAAAACTCTGGTTGATGTGCACCGTTATTAACAGCCATTTTTTATGCTAGGGGAATACAACAAATACTTGCAACGGCCAAATTTGACGATTTCAAAAGAAATGGTTTGAAAGAAGTCTAATATTAGCAATTTAGCATCAAAATCTGCAATTCCTTGAAAATATTGTAATTTTTTTATATTTTGCTGTTGATGACGCAAAATTTTGTAAGAATTTCTACTGAATTGGAGTTTATTTTTAAAGATACTTTTCTCACAAAATCACTTTTTTCAAAACTGGTTCTTATATAATGTGAAACAGATAACGCAGCATGTTGTAGAGATTTTTAATTAATATTCGTTTATTTTGTTGAAAACGGAAAAATTCACAATAGAGCAATTCCATCTCAAATCAGGAATTTTTCTGGTACTTTTGTACCCGACCCTCTCCGATTTCAATGAAACTTTTGAGACATGTTATCCTAGGCCTATATAAGCCATTTTTGTGTATATGGAGCCAGTTGCACTCGATAAAGACATTTGAGAAGGGCGTAAGGGTTTTGCATATTTTTGTATTTTGTAAATTAAATATAGCTGTATCTCAAAGCTGTTACATCATATCAAAAAGTGGTCAAAGACAAACTTGTAGGAAATTAGACGAGCTTTTTGAAAAAAATACACTGAAATTCTATGAGATTTTTAAATTTTTAGGTTTAAAAGTTAATTTTGAAAGTGACGTCACGATTTTTTTTCGTTCAAAATTTTTGTGAAAATAGCCTAAAATGTGACAAAAAGACTCACGAAAAATTCGGGATGGTATGTCTCTCCTAAAAAAATACAAAAATCATTTACTAAAACTGTTTTTTTTTTGAAAAGTGGTCAAAATATTCAAAAACCGATAGTGGGAATCGATTCTCCAGACAATAGTCCTATGTCCAATCCTTGTGAAGATACAGCGGTTTTAAAAATAAAAATGTTGAAAAATAGTTTTTTTAGTGGCTCTTGGCAATTTCTATATGACAGACTTGATTTTTCAGTTTCGTAAATATTTTTACCAGAAAGCTCGTCCAATTTCCCATAAGATTGTCTTTGACAGCTTTTTAATTTGACTCGTTTAAATATTTACGTATGCTTATTAACTACCAGGTTTGTACCACACTGAAAAAAATATTCTGTTTTCAGTTATGAGCAATGTTTTTCAGCTTATATCTGTTTGCCCATACATCCAATTGAAATGTGGTCAAAGTCAAACTTATGGGAAATTGGACGAGCTTTCCGGTTAAAAGATTTACGAGACTGAAAAATCAAGTCTGGCGTATAGAAATTGCCAAAAACCACTAAAAACCCTATTTTTTCAACATTTTTCTTTTTAAAACCGCTGTATCATCACAAGGATTGGACATAGGACAATGGCCAATATGGAGACTTTTTTTCTGATTTGAGATGGAATTGCTCTATAGTGAAACTTTCCGTTTTCAACAAAATAAACTAATATTAATTAAAAATCTCTACAACATGCTGCGTTATCTGGATCGAAGTAAACCATGCGCGTGTGCGGTTAAAATTATTTCGCTGTCATTTTGGTTCTTTAATTTTTCGTCCAAAAAATTAAATAAATACTAATTTTGCCCTTTCCTGGCAACATTTGGTGGAAAACGTAAATGTTTCAAGCCGGGGCAGAAAGATTTACTTTATTTCTAATATTTCACTTCATAAAAGGGTGCTTAAGGCATTACGGATGCTTTAATAATCCTTTCATGAAATCTACGTTGCTTGATAATTTTATTCAATGCATGATAAGCAACCAGACTTACACCCCAGACGGCACGTGGCAAAGCACTAGAGACGCGATAAAAAAAATCTAACCAGAAAAAGAGGGGTTGGTCTTCCAAAATTCCCCAGCCCATTTCTCAATTTTCCAAATCAGGCGGCTCCACGACGTGGCAAACGTCACCCAAACTGCTGATGAAGTGTAATAAACTTTTATAGAGCGCAACGAAAATACAGGGGAAAGAACAAACAAAACAACAACACAGAAAAAGGTTTCCATTTGACAGCCTAATGGGGGTCAGTCACGAAATGGTCACCCCAGCCTTTGCGTGAGGGAGTGTGTGTGAGTGAATTTGTTACAGAGTGCAGGTCAAACAGTTTGGCTTCGTTTTTATTCGTTTTAGGGGTGAGTTGGGAATCGGGAAATGTAGAAGAAAGAAAAGCCTTTTTCAATTCTTGGAAAAATTGCATTTCAATCAAAAACACAATCACAATCTCAACCACTAATTCACTCACCCACTCACTCACTTACTCACTCAATCTAGAGTAAAACTAGCTCACTTGACCCTTCTGAAACCTTATCTGCGTGACACCAAATACTCCAATGGATGGGCGGGGCGAAAACTTTTCCTCGAATCATCGCTACTTTATTGGCCGATAATTGGTGCAATATGTCAAGGTGCAAAAGGTGGGCTCCTCCCTCTCAGACCCCCCCACCTCAGAAAGTATTCAAACAATGTCGTCGTTAACGTTCGCGAAAGGTGGTGATTATTGTGTCAGTCTGTGGCCCAACATCGACCCCTAGATTGTGTTGCGGCTTTGGCGAATTGATTGAACTTTGGGGTTTCGGAAACGACATTATAATGGATTTAAGGGTAGGGGAGGGGAAGGATGGGACTTGGGTTTGTTTTGAACGAGACGTGCATTTTGTTGTTAAATAGCAATTGAATAAACATTAGTCGCGGCGTGCACAGTTTAATGCAGATGAGAGTGGGCCAGAGATTTATGGAATTGTAAATTAATTCAGTACTGTTGATGCCATCTGGAGTGCTTCTCCGTAGTAATCAATTCGTAGATCGCATTTGGGCCATGTTTTGGGTTTGTAATGCTCCCTAGAAGGAAGCGATGGAATCTAAATATTTAATACAATTTTAGTTGGATGATCAAGATAAGGCCTGAAATAAATATTCACTTAGCTTATCAAAGAGAAGTATTAAATTGATATAAAATTATTTCACAATTACAACACACATTAATTATCAATATTTTTTTAATGATTCCTGAGTGAAAACGCCTTTCAAGATTTTTTTTTAACTAAATCTATATATTCAATTGAAAAGTACTCGTATCTAATCTAAACTAATCAAACCTAAGCGCAGCCAATCTTTCGAAGGGATCTTGTAGAAAGTCTTAGGTTAAATACGCCATTTATTAACGTTTGTAGTGCGCCATTGTACTATAAAACATTGAAACATCAAAAAAGTTAAAGCGGCCAGGCCTACTGCGTAAAGTTTACCGCAGAGAAGATTAATTGAAGTGGGGTTGAGTATGAGCACGGAGTGTTCATACGACAACACAATTCTGAATCTACAGGGGGGCAAGAAGCGTGGGGACACACCACCATACGCTCCGAGATTTTGGTTTATTCGTTGGGGTTGAGGTTTGGGTACTCCAGGTACTCTGGAAAGGGACATTGTAATTCCACAAATGCCTTGAACACTAGTGCCGTGGTTATAGTCTACAACTCGTTCAATTGAAAAGTACTCGTGAGCATTCTCTACGAAATCGGCCGATTTCGATCATTTTTATTTATTTATTTTTTTAATTGGCTCAAACTTTGTGGTGGCCTCCCATATGACCAAAGAAGCTATTTTGAGTCATTTGTTCACCCATACAAGTCTCTAAACAATTTTGGCAGCCGTCCATACAAAAATGGTACGTAAATATTCGAAAATGTGTAACTTTTGAATGAATTTTCTTGGGCAAAGTTGTAGGTATTGTTTAGGAATATTCAGAACAATAGGAACACGGGAAAAAATTTCCGATTATTCAGTAAACTTTTTTTTACAAAAACACAATTTCTCGAATTACATATTTTTTTATTTTCGAGATTTTTTGTTATGTTTTAGGGAACAAAACCCGCACCTTTTGATCCATAGAGAAGTATAGACAAAAATTCTACCGACATTTAAAAAAGTGATTTCTGTTAAAATTTAAATCTTGCACTAAACATTTTTGACCTCTTTTTTATGTAAAATCGAATTTGCAATCGAAAAGTACTCAACAAATTTTTTCATTAGGTGTACCGTTTTCAAAATTTTGCCATTCAAAGTTAAATTTTGTCCGAAATACTCCGGTTAAAAAATAATAGTGCCCATGGTTGTCCATTCCTGAAAATATTTTTTTCAAGTTCAGAAAATGTCCTATAATTTCGTCCAAGAAACATTGAAGATTGGACCTCTGGTTGCTGAGATACAGCGGCTTAAAGAAAAAGAATCAGGAAAATTTAAGTTTTGTAAGTCTTAACCAAACATTCCTCCAATCTCTAATGCCGATATCTCAGCAACTAATGGTCCGATTTTCAATGTTAAAAATTGAAACATTCATGAAATTTGTCGATCTTTTCGAAAACAATATTTTCTAACATTTCAAAAGGGCCTAACATTCAATATTACGTAACTATTAAACGTTCCAAAAGGGCGTAGCTCTAGACATCACTGTTCACGAGAAATTAGATTCCAGATTCGAATTCAGCGGCCAAAATTACTATTAGAAACCATACCTTGGCCTTTGAGGCATATGCTTGCAACGTCATGTTGTTAGTAGGCGTTGCATGTGAATTCTGAGAAATTTTGAAAATTGGCACTTTTTTTCTCAATAAAACTCAAATATCTCGGCACTGGAGTGTCGAAATTGCATTTTCTCAGGAAGAAAAATGTTCGTGGTGAAATTTCCTTCAAGCTGAATGCATTGGTTTCACTGAGAATAATGGGCTACCCTAAATTAAATGAGCATTTCTGAAAAAAGTTCCAAAAAAGGGCGATTTTTTGACATAAAGTTACAAACTAACTTAATCCACCTATGTGGTTGATACCTTCCTCACTACTTCCTAAAAATTGGTCCAGAAATATTCTCCATTGAAATAATAATAACTATCATAACTTAAACTGGGTTGCCAGGTTGCCAGACTCGTTTGGAAGGTCTTTCGATGAGCATTCAAACAAAAGGTCGGTTGATGGATCCAAACAAATAAGGCTGGTACAAAATTTATTGAAAGTTTTTGTCAACCCCCCCCCCCCCCCCCCCCCCCCCCCGTCCACCCCTTCATAGTTAGCCCGAAAAATCAGGGGGCAAAACATTTTTTTTTTCAAAAAACTTCAAAATTTTAACGGAAATTGAAATGCAATCACCTGAAATTGATTTAAAATGCATTCCCCTGCGTTTAAAATCATTTTTAGCATGTTTGGGTTGATTTAAACATCTTTTGAATTTTTGAAAATTTTCGATGTTTAGTATCGCAAAAAGTTTTTTTCGCATTTTTTTTTGTTTTCGTCAAATCTTACTTTTTTTGAAAACTAATGATTGCAAAACAACTGAACTAGTGTAAAATGCATTTTAAAACACTTTTTGCATTCAAATGTTGGGACTATGGCTTGAAATTTAAATTTTTATATTTATTTTTTATTTTTTTGTCCCCTCCCCCTTTAAAAAAGTACTTAAACATAGCTTAAGTGGTCATAACTTCAGACAAGGTTGCCAGATCTTCACTGTTTTAGACTCGTTGGAAAGGTATTTTGATGGTCTAACCAACGATGGGTCGGATGATGGATCCGGATATAGTTTACATACATGAGATCCGGCCTCAAAAAAGTACATAAATATCGCTTTAGTGGTCATAACTTTAGTTAGGGTTGCCAGATCTGCAATGTTTTGGATTCTTTGGAAAGGTATTTTGTATACCTATTTAACGATGTGTAACATGATGGTATATGATTCAATTTCTGGACATTTATCTTACATCCGGATATTTAGTAGACACATTTGTGTACATAGCTTTTGAACTATTTATCGAAACTTCAATTTGTATAAAACTCAATCTATGGGACACTCAACCAAGTTGAATGCAACAGGTTAGGGTCAAATTGGTTCAGCCAGTGCCGAAAAACATGAGCTAGTTTGTTTGTCACATACATACATAGGGGAAGGTGGGGCAAGACGACCATATGGGGCAAGAGGAACAATCGCTCGTACGGCCGTAATTTTTACAATTTTGATTATTTCCAGTATGAGGAATTGTTGCTAGCAGTGCAATTAGCTGATTCTATTACCACATAACCGCCAAAATGACGTAAACGCCACGGGGCATAAGATTTAATGAAGTTTTTTTCGAAACCTTTGTTTTCTTATAATATTTGGAAAGTACAAAATAAGGCTTAGGGTTCGTTTTAAGGCTCATTTTATCAAAATGCTATTTTTCCTAGATCAGTAGTGTCTCTACAAATTACATGCACCTATTACAAAGTATGATTTAACTTTTGGTTATTTTTGTTGAGAGCTTTTAAAAAATCTTGTTCAGGTGGGGCAAGTGTACCATATGGATTTTTAGTATGGAAAAAATTACGAATTGCTGCAACAACATATTTTATTGGGAAATAAATACATGAAAGTACTTAAAAACTGATAAACAATCGTTAAAAAAAATTGTACAAACAAAGTATAGTGATATTATCAAAATTTACTATTTATCATCGAAGTAGTATTTTTTTTTCGTAAAAACGATAAAATTTTTAGTAAATTATTATTATTTAATCTAAAAATGGAAGAAACCATTCAAATACATTCTAATCTGATGTATCTAAGTGATAACAGTTCAATTGTTAGCAAATTACCATATTTTTTCATGCATTGTTCCTCTTGCCAACGGGTTGCTCGTCTTGCCCCACTAGTTGAGTAGAACGTACGGAAAATCAAAAAAATTAAAATCAATTTTTCACATTAAAAAACAGGATTTTTTAAAAACTTGTTTAAACAAAGTCTTAGTCAAGACCTAGAATAAGATGATTATAATAAAATCCGACAGATTTTTTAACTTTTTAATGGGTTATAACGAGCATTTCCTTAGCTTGTTACACTTGCCCCACTTTCCCCTACACACATACACACAGACATTTGTTCAGTTTTCGATTCTGAGTCGATATGTATACATGAAGGTGGGTCTACGAACTGCTTATGAAAAGTTCATTTTTCGAGCAGCCTTACCTCAGTGAGGAAGTCAAAACATAAATTCTGGTCAAATATTGATAGTGCATCTTAATCTATTTTTTATCTAAATGTATGAACAATAACCTATCTTTTAAACACAATAGAATCCTAAACGAAACAGTTTGTGCATTGATTCCGAGCGCTTTAAGAAAATTTGTTCAAAAAGTGACTTTTTGCAGTAAATCGAAGAGGGGGTGCGAGAAAGTATTTTATTATTTTTTTCTTGTCTAAGAAAACATTGTTCCTAACATCATAATCTATCATTTAAGCATTAAGCACCTAGAACTCCACGACATGACCTCAAATAGGACAGATTAGTGTACAAACTTTTTCTACTTATAGTATGTGGAATGAGTTTAACTACACTTAAAAAGATGTAAATTTATTCATTTTAAGATGAAATTATACAAAAATCGGTCGCATTTTTCCAGATGTAATATTACTATGATTCTTTTTCCTGCATGTAAAGAGTGACAACATAGGCGTATTTACGGTCTTCTTGAAAATCTTATTATTTACATCGAGTTTTGGAGATCTGTCAAGGTTACAAAAGTGAGGTGTCAAAGCTGCACAAAATGCCTTTACTCAATTTAACCTAAAATTTACTTGCGACATGATAGCACTATCACGACGAATATGATTCGCATTGTGTTGGATTTCCTATTGTTTTTTCATTCTTTTATTCCATGCTCAGTAATTCGGCTTCGAGGTCGACCTTCAGTGCTGATAAGCCCTTGGAAAGCCATCGCCTAGCTCACTCAAACAATGAAACTTCCGGTTACAACTAACTAATGTTTCTCTTCCTCTCTTTCTCTCATTCTCTCTCTTTCTGCAGACTCCGCCAGCGTGGTGGTGCACGTGATCAACGGCGAGCAGCCAGCCGCAATGCAGCACGGCAATAGCAGCGCTAATAGCATTTTAATAAATAAGCATCGTATCAGCTTTAGCTTTAGTCTAGGGCCGCTGACGGGGGACCGGCTGCCGCTGTCACTGTTGGCCAGTAAAAATTTCATACTCTCATTAACATCGTCGTGGTTTTGTTTAATGCTGAAATCGATATGCCTGTTCGGTGCTTACAGGTGATTTATGGCTTAAAAAGGGCCTCACCTAGCTCTGTTTTTATTTATCATTTTGTTGGTCGGTGTCGGATAGCAGCACACATACAGTGAACGTTTTTTCGTTGTTGTTTGTGTCTGTGGTTGCACCATTGTTTTGGTTTGGTGCTTTTATGAGATTCTATGAATTCATCGGGTTTTTGTAAACGCAACCTGAACCAGATGATGCTCTCAAGTGGAAGTTTGGGAACTTTTATGCAGTTTCTACAAAAGCAAAAAAAAACAACAACAACAATAGCACACGCTCTCGCACACACATACACTTTTGATTACAGTATAAATTGGAAACGAAAGAATCACGATGAAACACACCAACACACCCAGAGAGTATCAGACAAATTTATTGTGTACAGAGTAGAAACAATCTAGTGTAGAACAAGTTTGTTGAGAGCTGAGACTTATAAGGGGAAAAGTTGCGTTCTGTTAAGGTGTCCCGATTGATTAACATGTTCTTAAAAGTTTACAGTTTGAAATTTTGTTTTGCCTCATTTTCAGGCAAAAGGGTTGGTGCTCGTTATCGATTGTATTGGCAGAATAAGCTCTTTTTTAATTGGAAACTTTGATGAAACCTTTGCTCGTCTGCTCTAGTAAATGCAAAGAAGGTTATGTTTTCAAAAGAACGCAAATGCTTCGTACTTTCTACACTTGTTTGCCATTTTCTCTTGCACAAGTAACAACAATTTTCCAAAAACCATTTGAAAATGTTAAAACGAACAAGCAATCGAAATGTACTTTTGTGAAATTATGGTAAAGAGTTCATGTTTTGAGTTGATGAATTTGATTTATGTTTAGACATTTAAGCAAGTCTCAACGTAGAATTTGTTTGATCAATTTGAAACTCTGTCCATGGATTCCTCATGTCGAATTAAGAAATTTTACATAGTTGATTCCTTCGGTATCTTGAGAAGGGGTTTTCTGATCGATTTGGTGTCAAGGCTAATGTTTCAGGTTTTTTTATTCGCTAACTTATTTTTATCAGGTCTTTCAGGAGACAAAAAAAATGTAGGTTATGCGATAAGGACTCATTAGACAATGTTTGACTTTTTATTTCACTTTTTACCACAAAAACACAACATTTAATGTTTCAGTTCATCAAAAGTGCCATATTTTGAGCTGAATACATGACAAAAGGCCGAAAGACAAAAAGTCAAATGGACGAATGGTCGAAAGTGGATAAAATGTCGACTGGATTAATGAAAGAACAACAATATATTTAAAAATATGTTTGATTCGAAAAATTTCTCCAGAATCTATTTTAAGAACTGTTCATCTTGAAAAACATGAAGGAATATACTGCCCATGTTCGCATAAACGTCCCATATGCAAAAACAGCAAACTGAGATAAACGCTTTTGAAGTTTGTCCCACAAATAAGGTTACGTGTTAAGTTTTCACGAAAAAACTAGATTTCCTCCTGATTTCTAGAACAAAGTACTGGATGTTAGAGGCTCTTTTGAAAGAGCACACGATTTTGAACCAAACTGCATCAATAACTCAAAAGTGATGAAAATGCATATGGGACATTTATGCGATCATGGGCAGTATAGTTTTCTGAAAAATGTGTTGCCATTCAGATTATTAAACTTGAAAAACTGCTCATTTTTTAACTAACCAAAAAGTCACAGAAATCAGATATATTTGTTATTGAACTAATGTTAAAATGTGTTTGCATTTCTAGAGTTTATTTTTCTATAAAGGTCATCTAAGTTATGTGGTTTTTTAGGTTTCTCGTTTTGTTCAATTTTGTCCTTTTGTCCACTTTGAAGCTCTTATTATCAAAAATATTAATAACTTCTATTTTTAGCTTTCATTTGTCATTAATTTCATTAAGGCAAATGTAAATTTTATTTCAAGTTTTTGTCTCCCCTTCAAAATTAAAAAATAATAACTTGTTAAAACGATTGTAAACTGTTTCGAATGTATTGAAAATCTCTTCACAAAATTTTAATCTTAGTACACCAAATCGAAAAAAATCTAAATTCTCTGAAAAAAATGTTTTTCTTAATTTATTGCTAAAACTGTAGCAATAACGTCATGATTCGAAACCCGGACGCCTCATCTTGTTTTATCAATTATTTGGATATAAGTTCGCATTATGAATGTCAAAAGTTGCGTATTTCAATAACGAAAATTTTGGTACCCGAACATGTAAAGGTCATCGCTGAAATTTTCAAGTTATCGCAGTTTAAGTAAAAAAAGTTGATTTTTACCCGTTTTCGTCATTTTCCCATTTTTGCGCGCGGCGCGTCGAAAAACCCAGTTTTTATGTTAAAAAAAAATCATTTCTCCAAAACGTGTTAATTAGGGCGTCCAAATTTCCCGGGTTTTGAATTTCCCGGGAAACGGGAAAAATATTTTAAGAATCCCGGGAATTTTTTGAAACAGTCATAAAACTCTATTTTCATTATATTTGTTATGTTTTTCAAACTTAAAATCATGGAGTTAGCTCAATCATATTAATTGATGATAATTAGGGTTAGTGAATTTTCACGATTTCGCGGACAGCGTTAAAATCGTGAAATTTCTCATTTTCCGCGGAATACTATTAAATTCAAGGAGTTTTTGAATTCAATGCATAAAAATAACAAACTTAAAAAAATATTTTATCCACAAAGTTTAAAATGTAAATTTAATTAGTATTCAATTGAAAAAAGTGATATAAACTTTTTGAACTCTTCAGTTGAATACTAAAATTAGAAAGGAAGCATTTAAAATAGATTTTTAACAACATTTATAAGAAATGAATGCTCTGAATAAATATTTGAAGTAAAAAAGAAAAAGTTCAGCATCGGAAAGTAATTTTGCAGGGATTTAGGCGAATGAAAATTTTATTTTAAGCTTTTTTGTTCTTTAAAATTGTAAACAACACAATTCTTCAAATGTTTAGTGAAAAAAGAAGTGCATTCAAGTGAAAACAAATGCATTTTCCTGAATTTATAATCACTTTTAGCACGATTTGGAATTTCCATGTATAGTTGAAATCTCAGATTTTTTGAAAACTAATAATATCGTCTTCAGGGGTGAGGATGGGTCTGGGGGTTGAAATACGACAAGTGCTGGATAAAACAAGTTTTACAACAAATTGCTCATAACATTTTTTGCAATCCCGAATAAACGCCTTTTGAATGGATTTTTTTTTAAATAAATTAACCGTTAAAATAAAAAAAATGTAATTTTTACTTATTATTACTAGTGCGTAGAAATATCAATCTTTTAAAAACATATAAAATTAAATAGGAAATATTAAAAACACTAGGCATTTTGCAGATCGGTAAAGTAAAATTTTAACAGTTTTCTCTAATGAACCAAATTAATGCTGATCTATGCCGAATAAAAATTATAATGTTTGAAAATTTTCCACATCAAATCTAAATTTCCAGAAATTTGTTTTTTTTTTGAAATTTTTAATTTCGGAAATTCCCGGGACAAATTATAGAAAATCCCGGGATTCAGGAATTCCCGGTTTTGTAAAAATCCCGGGAATTTTGTCCCGGGATTTCCCGGGATGGACGCACTAGTGTTAATGGATATTCGAATTTTTTTTATAAGTTGTGTAAAATATCACAAGGAATCACGGAAAAATATTTTCAGGCATGGGCTCTTTGGTCCCGAGACCTTGAAATCGGCAAATTTTATTTTCATAGGACCTTTTCAAATATTCAGCTAGTTTTTTTGGATCTCAACATATTTTTCCTCAAAAGCCCAACTATTAACCTTTCTTTGAATTGTGGCGCTCCAAAATTGGTTCAGCCGTTCCGGAGATATGATTTTTTGAAAAATGTGGTTTTTGCGAAAATCGACGAAAAACGCAGTTTTATAGACCACCCAATTTCGGATAGGACCACCCTAATCGCCGAAAAAAACAAAATATGATTAAAAAGCCTAAATCTACTGCTTAAAATTTAAAAATGGCTCTGAATTTTGACATGATGCAGATAAAATACAGATTTATTTTTAAGAAAATACAGATATGTCATAAAATAATCTGGCATCGTAGAATCTAACATCAACTTTCTTTTAATGTTTATATGTCCGGAATTCGAAGCAAAAGAGTCCGGATTTCGAATTAGCTTTTATCAGTGTCCGGGATTCAAAGCACAACAAGTCATATTAATTTTAAAATTCTGATGAAAATTTGTTAGAATAGACATATTTTGCATGCATTCTCTTAAAACTGACTGTTTATACTACATCCTGATGATATTTCTACATTTCCAACTTGTTACATGATTTTTTGCTAGCTATAACAAAAATGATTTGCTACTAAGTGTCCGGGATTCAAATCATGACGTTATTTAGCTAAACTGTAACTTTTTTTTGTAAACACCCAATAGTCAATCATTTCTCAATCAACGACATCTTGGAAACCATTGATCTTATATTCAATGCAAAATGAAAACATTGCTGAATTGCTCATCTTACTGGCAGTGATATTTTCAGAAAGAAAAAAAAATCAGCTAGTATTCCAAAAGAGTCAACTTGGTTGGTTGAATTTTTAACTAATAAAATAACAAATCTCATAGAAATGGTGTTTACTTTTCCTTCAGTGTATTTTTTTTCTAAGGAAAGCCCGACAATTTAATTCCAAGTTTGTATTTGGAGCAGTTCCAGCTAAAATTAAGATTTTTTCTGGTACTTTTGTACCCGACCCTTTCCGATTTCAATGAAACTGTGTAGACATGTTATCCATTTTGTACTCGAAAATAACATTTGAGAAGGGCGTAAGTTACTTAAATATTTTTGTTTTTTGTAAAAATTACTGTATTTCGAAGCCGTTACATCGTACCAAAAAGTGGTCAAACACAAACTTGTAGGAAATTAGTCGAACTTTCTGAAAAATTACACTAAAATACACACGCCACTGCTATGAGATTTTTTGATTTTTATGTTTAAAAGTTAAATTTAAAGGTGATGTCACGATTTTTTTTTTCGTTCAAAATTTTTGAGGAAATAGCCTAAAATGTTACAAAAAGACTCACGAAAAATGCAGGATGGTATGTCTCTCCTAAAAAAAATACAAAAATCATTTACTAAATCTGTTTTTTTGAAAAGTGGTCTAAACGTCAAAATTTTCAAAAACCAATAGTGGGAATCGATTCTCCAGACAATTTTACATAAAAGTCTCCATGTTGACCATTGTCCTCTGTCCAATCCTTGGATTGGATATAGCGGTTTAAAAATTTTTTTTTTTGCAATTTCTAAATGACAGACTTGATTTTTTAGTCTCGTAAATATTTTTACCGGAAAGCTCGTCCAATTTCCCATGAATTTGTCTTCGACAGCTTTTGTATCTATTCTTGTATGGCGTCATCCATAAAGTATGTCACGCTCTAGGGGGGGAGGGGGGGTTTGAGCAAGTGTGACATTGCGTGTTGTAAGTATAGGAAAAGCGTGACAAAGGGTGGGAGGGGGGGTAAATTTTGGCTAATTTTAGCGTGACGTACTTTATGGATGAAGCCTATCTTGCATTTTTCTTTAGTCTTTTCGTAACATCTATTTCCTATTTCCTCACAAATTTAGAACGAAAAAAAATCGTGACATCACTTTTAAACTTAAAAATCAAAAATTCTCATAGAAGTGGCGTGTGTTTTTATTTAAATGTATTTTTTCAGAGAGTTCGTCAAATTTCCTACAAGTTTTTCATTGACCACTTTTTGATACGATGCAACGGCTTCGAGATACAGTAATTTTGTAATTGCAAAATACAAAAATATTTAAGTAACTTACGCCCTTCTCAAATGTTATTTTTGAGTACAATTGGATCCATATACACAAAAATGGCTTTAAAGGGCTAGGATAACATGTCTACAAAGTTTCATTGAAATCGGAGAGGGTTGGGTACAAAAGTACCAGTAAAATTCTTATTTGAGCTGGAATTACTCTTTGTCCATTTTTGATACGATGCAACGGCTTCGAGACACTAAATTATCTAAGTAATGCGATTCAACAATATCTTAATTACAATATTATTGAAATATTGTAATTTAGATATTAATAGAACATACATTCTTTTCAAATGTAATTCTCGACTGGAACCATAAACACAAAAATGGCTTACATGAGGCTAAGGTAACGCGTCCACATAGTTTTTTTATATCGGAGAAGGTTCAATGAAATAATATTTCAAAAATTGGTAATGTTTCATTAAAAATTTAAAAATAATCGAAATTTCAAAAAAAAACTGCAAGGAGCTAGAAAACTGCCTTAAATACTGTGTGCATTTGAAAACATACCCAAGAAGATGGTGAAGATGTATTAGTGCAATTAAAACAAATATGTAATAAAAACAATCGGGATATCTTGATTTAGTATGAAAAAAGTGAATGCATGTGATCGGATGTAAGTAAGATTAATTTTAATCAAACACATGATTGTCTGTACAGTTCCTTGAGTCATTGTAGGATAGGAAAATTTCGCTAGTCAAAATTTTCAGCAGTGAAGAAGAGAAGTAATTCTTACAAACAGTTGCCGCATTAAATATCATAAAATCAACATCGTCATCATTTTCGCACAAAAGACACACATTGTAATATATACCGCAAACTAGTCAGCTATAGAATAGATTGTGCTGTGCCCCTTCAAGAAGAATGAAGCTTATTCCATGAATCGATGCCGAGTGAAGAAGGAGGTGCTTTCTGTTTCGGTTTCATGATCAGGAATTTCCAGTAATTTCCATGAATTATTACAGTGCATATCTGATAACCGCTCGAGGTAATATCGAAATAGATGGAATAAGGGTATGGTAATAATTCCTTTGAATAAGTATTTATACGCTTGTTTGACTACAAATATTTCTGGATAAAATTGGTTTTTATAAGATTATCAATAAAACCATCATACGTTCAAAATCTGAGAAAAAATATGTTAAGCAAATAAAAAATGATGAGCTCTTTTATGACGCTATTTAAAATGTTTTATGAAATAATCAATTAATTCAATAATTGCAATGGATGCTTCTTTCAGTGACAATTTTCAGCCTACAAAGTAACAATTACTACTAGCTCACTCGTCGTTACATAATTGAATGGCACTACGCATAATGAAATTTTCCTTTCCTCATTCACGGACCGACGCGGATGATGTATAATTGAATGGAATTAAATTCGACTCCCATTAAGGTTACACTTGAGCCTTACCAAATTGGGTTTTGTGCTCGGCTGTATTCACTGAGCGATGTAAATGAATCACGCATCAGCCACCTGTGCTCGTTCAGCTACAATGACGAGCACTTTTCTATTTTCACATAAATGTGTAACACATTGTCAAACTAAGCCTATTTCGGGGTATCAAATGACATTTAGCGAAGTAATATCGAAAATGTGGGAACAAAAGCCCCACCTGCAGAATGCCACATGAAACCGAAACGGAAAAGCCCACATTTTAACGTCTCAATTTGTAAATATAGCTTTAAGAATGTATTTAAATTGGCTGCGGAAAAGCTGTTTTCCACGTGATGAATAGAGGAAAAACCATCAGCATAAAAAGAAGAGAAGAAACAACTCCTGTTGCACTGCGAGAGAAGAGGAACAATTTCAACCGTCAGCGGGCAATCATGGCAACATATTTCAACTGAACGGCATAAATCACGAGATTGTTGGTTGGTATTTGCATAACTGGTGTTCCGGAACATTTGTTTTCCGTGGCTCCTTCCTGATCATCACACACACACACGCACGTCTCATTTTCACCACCCTTCCCTCCACCAGCTCCCACTATACCTGGTTAGCAATAAACCTTACATGTAAATTATAGCCAATAAAGAAAACATTTTTATGAACCAGAAACATGATTGCTGCAGTTATGACTACCGACAACATATCCATGTATTCCTTCGGACAAGGTAAGTGATGGATAATGTTCTCCAATGTATTAATTTTCGACCTGGAACATGAAGGGGACATCTGGGACTACCATCTGAGACTGATAACGCTTTGGGTAAGGCAGTTTTACAGCTAAAATAGAATTTTTTTCTTTTAGTGATTTTTTTGGTTGTAAATTTTTGCTCGGGAACCCTTTAGATCCCATTTTCTTGTGATAATTTTATCATATTCGTGTTCCTGAGTAAATTTCACAATAGAAATGCACAATAGAATGCATAAAAAAATATTTTTATTCATTTTAGACACTTAAAAAAAATTAAAAAAATTAAAAGGTGCTTTTTTATGACATCTAGTATCCTTGGAAACGAACTTGGTTTTAAATAAAGGTGAGTTCCAAATGACGTCCCATACAAAGAGGTATGCCCTGTTCGTGGACTCGAACTTAACCCTCTACAACCCAACCCCGCCTTAGACGGGCTTCGATTTAAAAAATCGCCAAAAATCCATTTTTCTACCAATTTTTGATCTTTAAAAAGCATTGGAAAGAAAAACGCTTTAATTTTTAAGTAAATTTATGGGTTGGAAGATTTACTCGTTTTATGTGAAAATGTCATTTTTTATTGGGTCAACTTTGGCTGTGTTTTTGCCTTCCTCACTGAGGTAAGGCTATAATCCTGCTCTAAAAATGAACTTTGTATAAAAACGTCGTAGACCCACCTTCATGTATACATATCGACTCAGAATCGAAAACTAAACAAATGTCTGTGTGTATGTGTGTGTGTATGTGTGTGTGTATGTGTGTGTGTATGTATGTATGTGACCAACAAACTAGCTCATGTTTCTCGGCACTGGCTGATCCGATTTGACCCGAACCTGTTGCGTTCGACTTGGTTTAGGGTCCCATAGATCGAGTTTTATACAGATTGAAGTTTCGATAAGTAGTTCAAAAGTTATGTATAAAAATGTGTTTTCACATATATCCGGATCTCGCTTAAATGTATGTAAACTATGTCCGGGTCCACCATCCGACCCATCGTTGGGTAGGTTATCAAAAGACCTTTCCAACGAATCCAAAACATTGAAGATCTGGCAACCCTGTCTCGAGATATGGCCACTTAAGTGATATTGATGTACTTTTTGAAAGCCGGATCTCACTTAAATGTATGTAAACTATGTCCGGATCCACCATCCGACCCATCGTTGGTTAGGTTATCAAAAGACCTTTACAACGAGTCCAAAACATTGAAGATCTGGCAACCCGTTCTCGAGATATGGCCTCTTAAGTTATATTTATGTACTTTTTTTTATTCCGGATCTAAAAAAATAGATAAAATTTGTGTACAACCCCATCATATCAGCCATTGTTGGTAATGAGTGAGGAAGGCTCCAACCACATAGGTGGATTAAGTTAGTTTTTTTACTAACATTTCCTATATTTTAAGTAAAAAAAAAACATGCAGTAATTTTTGTAGTGTCCCAGACTATGCCTCTACACATTTTTTTACAATTTAAATGATAATGGTGCCATTTTATAGCAGAAAATGTGAAAAACAAGCAAAAAATTGAAAAAGTGACTGTAAAAACATGAAAAAATTAGATAGGCAAAATGTAATGATAGGAGGTGGTAGAATAGGCCAAATTCTACCGAAAACAAACATAAACTAAACAAGATAAATGCAAATGGTAATACTTAAAATGAAACAAGAAAAAACATAAAACAAGATAAGTTAGTTTTTTTTGTAGAACAAAAGTTGCTCAAAATGACCTCCTGAACACGAGAAAAATAAAAAAATTCGAAAAAAAATTTGGCAATAGAGGGTTAATTATTTAAATAAAATCTTTTTTTTTGGTTCTCAAGTCATTTTAGCTCAACATGAATGACTTTTTAAAAATTGGTCAAAATTTGCCCATAGTTTCAGAGGAATGTGATAAAAATAACTGAAATACCCAAAAATAACCTAAATTTGGCATCCGGTCATAAATTTTTTTTTGCAATTTTTTTTATATAAAAACAATACCTAAAATTGGTATGATACCATATTATGCTCTTGCATAATCCAAAAGACAAATTTTAAAGGGTTAAAAAAAATCAAACCATCATCTTTACTGACCCCCAGGTCTTTTATGGTCTCTATTGCCAGTTTCTGCTCGAACCTAGGACTCTAGGAGTCCAAAGGCTTGAATGAGGAGAGCACCCAAACCTCTTTCCCGAGCAGACGGTAATAACTTGGGAATATTATTTTTTGATATTTGAAAATACTAGGCCAATAACATTTTATGTTATTTATAACAAGATTTGTTAACAGAGTAATAACATTTTTAGTTATACTTCGAACAAATCTTTGTTATTATTTTTTTGTTATTTTAACATCTAATTCGATCATCCGAATAACAGTTGGAGGTATTCTTCCATAACAAAAAATGTTATGAGTTAAGGTTAAAACAGTTATTCGCATTCTTGATACAGCATTTGACGTATTCATCACAGGGTAAACATGAGCTTAATTTTTTCAAAAATATTTTATTGAATATTTTTTAAAACAATTTTGCAACTCCAACACTTTCAACTTACGTAGAATTTTCCGAGGAATTCGAATATGTCATGATTTAGACCAATGAGTTCCACTTTGTTGGCCTACAGCGCAAAAGTTAACGGTGATAAAATTTTATTATAGAAAAATCGAAAAATTATGAGAAAAACTGCGATTGGCAAAAAAGGAAATTCCAAAGACTTACAGTCCATGAAATTACCTATCTGTTGACCTATGGAAGTAACCCAAGTAGCACACTTTGTTCGCCAAAAGATTTCCGAACTTGTTGTTGAACTCATTTACTATGTTTTCCCAACGTCCCTGAGAACTCTTGAACGCTGGAAAAAGCGCACGTTTTTCTGTTGTTGAACATCTCTTAACCTGTTAGAAATGTGCGTGGTTTAATTAAGTTTTACCAGCGCGCGTCCTACTTGCATAGAGAACGTTTGATGAACATGTCATAAGAACTCTTGACTATAAGATTCTGAACTGGGTTGGATAACGTCGTTAGAACCGTTTAACAACATTCTGCCTTTAAGATTCAGGAGGGAGTTAGGCAAACGTTTTTATAACCGTTCAAGAACATATTAAACAGGCTTTTCATAAAATACGTTGAAGGTGTTCGCTCAAAAGTTTTTTTTTTCTTAATTTAATCGTTTACTTGTGTGTAATGTCGCTTTACGATACTTTAACTACTAGTTTTTTGTAATTTATTAGTTTGGACAGGGATACGCCATTTATGAATGATAATAATATGAATGATGGATAATACAAAATTATCAACCATAAAAAATCATTCAATTTCCTAATTATGCCTTTGAGGATTTTTTTTCAATTATGTTTGAGTGCTAATAAACATCGCTTGCTACTACTACTCTACTACTGCTTCTGGTTTCCGGTGCTGCATTTTCAGTTTTCTTTTTTGATGAAGAATGCTCAGGGCAAGTATCGAACCCAAGATCACTCCAAATGTCAAGTCCGGGCGCGCGTCTGCTTCTTTCCACGAGGGGTTATGTTGGATGAGCAGGCCTAAACGTCAATAAGAAGTCTGCGGTCATCTAGGTTTTACCAAGTTCACTAACAGTTTGCCAAAACTTCTTTCGAACATAAGCTGTTTCTATTTTTAGAACTATCCTTGCTTGTTTCGTCAACATGACCTTGCTCGGTTTTTAGAACACGAACGCGAACTTCACATAAACAACTTGTTTACGAGAGATCCCAGCCGAAGCCAAAGGTCAAATCTACTATGTTATCACGTTTAGGAAACTGAAATGAAACATCATGTCTGCAAATGTCATTTTGCTTTTCGAGTTCTACAAGCATGTTTCATTGAGATCAGAATAAACTTCAAAATGAACTATTCGTTATCCGTTGCTAGATTTGGCATTTGTGTTACACAGCCATGTTGAACAATGGTTTTTTGATCAAAATGTGAACAATTGACCAAATTTTTTGACACTTGTTTAATGATTAATGAATAAAAACACTTATGCAGCAATTGTTGAACAACAAAATAAAGAGCGATGTTTTTCTTGCTACTTGGGAAAGATATAGTAAGTATAATGAGGATAAGTAAGGAAAAGATACTGGGGTTTTAAAAATATTAATTTTTAACAGTTATTTGCAAAAGCTATGATAAACAGTCAAACCAATCTCGGATGTTTATGGCATATTTTGAATGGCTTCAAAAGACCTATCAAATTCAACTCAGAAAGTTGAAACTGATAAAGTACTACGAAAATGCGAGCAATTTTACGATTTTTAATGTTCTTTGGACCTCAAATTTCAATGCCCGTTTTACCCCACTTCCCTTTATCGTAGAGGGTTCATATTTGGCATGAGTTCATCTCAAGTATAGACAAACAAACGCTGAAAGTTTCATCCAAATCGGAGCACATCGATACGACCTGTTACACACTGGTGAAAAACTTGCTCTTAACGGCCTAACAACTAAGACCGGGACTGACGTTTTACTTCCCCATCCGATGGAAGGCTGGAGCAGATGGGAATCGAACCCATGATCATCCGCTTACTTGACATTTATACCAGAGAAAGGTATTATTACTCATTTTCCTTGTTATTTACCTATGCTCGGGAAAACACAATTAGGTATAAGGATCCTTCCAATATTAGATAGTTGTTTTTTCGTTCTCAACTGTAAATTAGCAATAAAACAATTTTCAAAGTTATAAGGGAAACTGAACTGATTATTAATAATTGACGTTCCTTAACATTATCTAAAATGGGAGAATTGTTTTCAAGTCATTGCTAATATTTGTTGAAGATTTTTTCCCTCAACTATAACAGAAAAATTAATATCAAATTGAAATTACAAGCCATGGTATTAATAATAGAATAAAAAAAAGTTTTTAAAAATGCATGTAACACCAGCCCAGTTGTGTAGAAAAAAAAATCGCCAAGAAAACTTTTTGCGGAATTGGATTTTTACAACAAAAAAAAAACATGATTTGACTTCAATTTCCATTAAATCTTTTTTTTTTTTTTTGGAAACATATTTTCATCCCCTGAATTTTTGGGCCGAAAAATATGTGTTTGCAACGGCCTTAAACAATAATTGATTTTTGGTGCCTTTCGAAGCTCAAAACTTAATTCTTCCATTTTTGGAAACAACCTTCTAGAAGAGAAGTCTACTTATTTCAGCAACCTTAGTTTTTCATTTCTGGCCAACTTGCTATCAATAACAAATATTGGATTTTTTACAAGTTTAAATTTAAACTTTATGAAGATCAAAGAAGCATTGCACAGTGGTCCAGATCGCAAAATTAAGTGGAAAACGGATTTTCCGAAAAATGGTGAAGTTTTGGAGCTTTGGTGTCTTCAGAAGAGTTGTTGCAAATGGAAAGGGGCAACTTTTGGTTTGATTGAAAATTAGGGTGGTTCACTATTAGGGTGATTTTGAAAATCTAACTTTTCAGGAATATTTTTGGGATTTTTTTGTCTTCTAGAAAGTTGTTGAGCTTGCAAACCAAGCAACTTTGTCGAAGACACCAAAATTTTATCTCGTAATCTACGCCTTCTATGACCAAATTAATAGAAAGCATCTAAGCAAACCTTCAAAAATCAGTTTTTTGAATGTGGCAATTCAGGGTTAAGTTTTAGAGAAAAGTGATGTTCGAGGCACCTTTAGAGCTCTAAAAAACAAACAATTTTATTTTTTGACAGGTCAATTTGGACTTAAGAGTCAAAAGTTACAGCCATTTTAAGGTAAAAAAGATGCAAATTTGAAACTTAAATATCTCGAAAAGGCGCAAGCCAAATTTTAAGCACTAGGTTGCATTTGAAAGAGGAGATCCAGCAATGGGTCAATTCTGAGGGCAGATTCAGATTCAGCGGGCAAAATTACATGGAAAAACATATATTTGGACAATTTTTGAAATTCGTTAGGGTGGTCCCATAAGGTTTTCCATTGAAAATTAGCCTTTTTCAAATGAAGATATCTCGAGTTTAAAGGAAAACACCCCTAGATTTTTTTTTCAGCATTAGTAGTGCTGGATCTCCTCTTTCAAATGCAACCTAGTGCTTAAAATTTGGCTTGCGCCTTTTCGAGATACTTAAGTTTTAAATTTGCATCTTTTTTACCTTAAAATGGCTGTAACTTTTGACCCTTAAGTCCAAATTGACCTGTCAAAAAATAAAATTGTTTGTTTTTTACAGCTCTTAAAGTGCCCGGAACATCACTTATCTCTAAAACTTAACCCTGAATTGCCACATTCAAAAAACTGATTTTTGAAGGTTTACTTAGATGCTTTCTATTAATTTGGTCGTAGAAGGCGTATATTACGAGATAAAATTTTGGTGTCTTCGACAAAGTTGCTTGGTTTGGCAAGCTCAACAACTTTCTAGAAGACAAAAAAAATCCCAAAAATATTCCTGAAAAGTTATATTTTCAAAATCACCCTAATAGTGATCCACCCTAATTTTCAACAAAATCAAAAGTTGCCCCTTTCCATTTGAAACAACTCTTCTGAAGACACCAAAGCTCCAAAACTTCACCATTTTTCGGAAAATCCGTTTTCCACTTAATTTTGCGATCTGGACCACTGTGCATTGCTTGATTCGAACTTAAAAATGGCTATAAATTTGTTTTCTGTGTAAGGAATTTCCCGGGATTCGAGAAGTTTAAAAATGGCAAACTCCCGGGAATTCCCACTCGTCACCCTCTAGTAGTGAATCTCCAACTTTACAGAATCATATTGGCTGTTTTGAAAAAATCAGTATTGATTAAAAAATTCATAACTCGGTCAATGATTTTTTGCACAACCTGGAAATTTCTGAAAAGTTGGCATTTTATGTCCTCTAAAACATATCAAAAAATAAAAAAAATTAAAAATAGTGTTTTTTTGCAAATCAAGTTTTAGTGTTAAAAAGTTAAATTAAAAAATCACCAAATTTTTTTTACCGTGTATTATTTTTTTCCAGTGTAGTCCGTATCAATACCTACAACTTTGCCGAAGACACCAAATCGATCAAAAAATTCCTTCAAAAGATACAGATTTTTGAATTTTCATACATCATTTTTGTATGGACAGCTGCCAAATTTATATGGAAAATTATATGGACAAACTAATGATGCAAAATGGCTTCTTTGGGCATACCGAAGGCACCAAAAAAGTTTCAGTCGGATTAAAAAATACAAATATTAAAATTGAAGAAAAAAGACCGATTTCGTAGAGAATTGCTCTCAAGGGTTCGTTGTACGGACGGTTGTCAAAATTGTATGTAGATTTGTATGAACGAACCAACGATACAAATGACTTGCAAAATGAGAACAAAATAATAAAAAATCTAGTACAGTCATCCCACATATTCGGAACACCCACAAATTCGGAACACTTTTGTGATAATTTGTCAATAACATGCCAAATGCAGCTTTTCTGTCGACCCTACTATTTTTAGGACCTTTATTTGGACATTCTCTTGCTATTTCACCAGTAAAAGTAGTACTTTTTGAACAAAAAACCTCATTTCAAGACTATTTTATCCAGAGCAACAAAACACTGCCTCCAATTTGCCTGTTTCATAATTGTGGGATGTTATTGTGCCTCCCACAATTGTGGAACACCTTAATTTAACTGATATTTTCACAAAAAAAAGTTATCAGACCATGGATAAAACATCACTAAGCTTGAGTTTCACTGGTTGCAGTGTGTGAAGTCATTATTTTGTTACAAATATGTACTCCTGGAGAGATCCAAAGTTTGTTTACATCCGTAAGAAAAAAGTGTTCCGAATTTGTGGATTTCAAGGGTCAAAGTTTTTCCTCAAAAACTTGATATGAAAGTTAAAATTTGCAGTTGTTCGATACAGCATTCGAAAGATCGCAAGAAAAGCTTCCAAATGAAGGTAAAAACGAATCATTAAGTTCAATCATTGATTTTCTATGATTTTTTGAACATTAGCCGATTTGTAAACTGTTCCGAATATGAGGGATGACTGTACCTAGTCAGTTTATCGCTCGATCAGCAGTTGAAAAATCGGCAAGACCTGCCCGTAGATTAAAGGCTATGGATCCTGTCCCATAAGCGGATGGTCCAGGGTTGGATCCTCGACCCGTCTCCTTGAAATCTGCCTGTGTGGATCAATCGGACCGCGCACTGGACTCACAATCCCGAGGCGGACGCAAAAAATTCTAAGTGTAAATATAAGTATTCGGTGCCCTCTCCCCGTGCCATACCTTCAAACTTAGGAGACCGGGAGGCGGAGTCTTGTCGCAAAAAGAACGATACACGCCTGTGGATCCGTTGACGAAACCGCAAGGTTTGAGAGGGCCACATCATAAGGTGTTACGTCGATTCCGTTTTTTTTTTCTCCTTGAAAATTAAACTTTGAATATGAACAAAAACCGAATGAACTCACACCATTGAATTGGTAGTCTGATGCTCTAGCAAGTCGGCCACCGAGGGGTGTACACACCTTCAATGAATTAAGTCGCCAGCAACATGACTAACATATTTGGCACATCGGTGAAAAGTGTTTCATGCTAATTTGTCTGCAAACATGCACCTCTTCCCAAAATTAATCGGTCAGTTTGGCACGTGCATGTAATCCCACGTTGCAATGTTGCTCTGAGTTTGCACCAAGCTCTAAGCTCACTTGCGCGCACCGAGAACCCGTTTCATTCCTGTGCAAATATGCTTTTGCTAAATTGTCTGTTTAATTTGCACTAATAAACATGTGCACATGGAGTGTGTGTGTACGCCAAGTGCTCGCTGGCTAAAACTCTGTTTTTTTTAGTGGCCGAATTCCAACCTGGAGCTTAGAAATGTGCAAATTTCCCGGCGCGCTACTCGCGAAAGATAAATCATTCCGGAGCAAAATGTTTGAATAAATTTTCACCGGAGCGATAGAAGCTTGTTAAATTAGATTTAAGACAGCAAAGTGGTGTGTTCTGCTGCTGGCATACTTTCGGGCTGATTCAGGGTTGGCTTTTTGTCATGAAATTCATAGTTGGAGGAAGTGGAAAAAAAGCGATCCTACGGACACAAAAATCGGTAAAAGCTCACGGAATGGTACCCGGAGAGAGGACACACACTCTCTTGGATGTTTAATTGCTTCATTCATCATTTTGATGTACGGTTGCCGGTTTTGTTTCAGCAGTTCGTGCTTGCTTTTAAGTCACCTTTTTTTTTGGTTTTAGTTCAACATGTACCACTAGTTTTCCGAGCACATTATTCTATCAGATTCTACAGTTGATTTGCGGATATTATAGCTACATGGTTGTGGTTTCATACATGCAAATTGGCTTGCACCAGTCTGGGGATGACCGAACGATTTTAACATTTGTTTTTTTTTTTGTGTTTTAATAAAGCTCTCTTCATTCCCTCTTCCATTTGTTATGCACACGAAACTAATCTTTTCCAGATGGGTAATTCTCTACCAACTCACACGAAATCGGGAAAAGTTGCCCAAACCCCTCTTCGATTTGCGTGCAACTTTGTCCTTAGGAGTAACTTTTGTCCCTGATCACGAATCCGAGGTCCGTTTTTTGATATCTCGTGACGGAGGGGCGGTACGACCCCTTCCATTTTTGAACATGCGAAAAAAGAGGTGTTTTTCAATAATTTGCAGCCTGAAACGGTGATGAGATAGAAATTTGGTGTCCAAGAGACTTTTATGTAAAATTAGACGCCCGATTTGATGGCATACTCAGATTTCCGAAAAAAACGTATTTTTCATCGAAAAAAACACTAAAAAAGTTTTAAAAATTCTCCCGTTTTCCGTTACTCGACTGTAAAAAAATTTGGAACATGTCATTTTATGGGAAATTTAATGTACTTTTCGAATCTACATTGACCCAGAAGGGTGATTTTTTCATTTAGAACAACATTTTTCATTTTAAAATTTCGTATTTTTTCTAACTTTGCAGGGTTATTTTTTAGAGTGTAAAAATGTTCTTTAAAGTTGTAGAGCAGACAATTACAAAAAATTTGATATATAGACATAAGGGGTTTGCTTATAAACATCACGAGTTATCGCGATTTTACGAAAAAAAAGTTTTGAAAAAGTTACTTTTTGCGTTTCTCTTTGTTTCGTCGTCCGTGTCTGTCGCGGGTTACCATGAACGGCCATGAATGATGACGACCAACCTGTTCAAAACTTTTTTTCGTAAAATAATTTATAGTGTTTTTTTTCGATGAAAAATACGTTTTTTTCGGAATTCTGAGTATGCCATCAAATCGGGCGTCTAATTTTACATAAAAGTCCCTTGGACACCAAATGTCTATCTCATCACCGTTTCAGGCTGCAAATTATTGAAAAACACCTCTTTTTTCGCATGTTCAAAAATGGAAGGGGTCGTACCGCCCCTCCGTCACGAGATATCAAAAAACGGACCTCGGATTCGTGATCAGGGACAAAAGTTACTCCTTAGGACAAAGTTGCACGCAAATCGAAGAGGGGTCGGGGCAACTGCTGTGTGAGTTGGCGGAGAATTACTCAGATATGAATATGTAGCAAAGTAAATTTCAAAAGGGAGCTCTTCAATTTGAATCTGTATAGTAACAAACAGATTTGCAATCTTGCCCCATGTCCATGTTGAAATAAGAATGACATGTTGTGCATCTTTCAGATCTTTCGATTGTTCACGCTCCATACTTTATAAATAAGAGCTTTTAAAAAAGTGTCCACGTGGTTTATGGATGGTCCCTTTACATAAAAATCCCTTTGACACCAATTTTTTTAACTCATCACCTTTTCTTGATGCAAATGATTGAAAAACTTGTCTTTTTTCGCAAGTTCAAAAATTCAAGGGGTCATACCACCGTCACGAGATATAAAAACTTTTCCCGATTTCGTTTGAGTTGGTAGAGAATTACCCATGTACAAAAGTATTTCAAATAAATTTCGTCCCTCTCAAATGTCATTCTCGAGTGCAACTGGCTCCGTATACAAAAATTTGGCTTATGTAAGCCCAGAGACAGAGAGAGAGAAAGAGAGAGAGAGAGAGAGTCGAGTAAAAATTACCTGTAAAACTCCTGTTTTGGGCTAGTTTGCTCTATATATTTGTTGTAGGAATGGAAAAAGCATTTTTTTTATGTTCAAGTCATCTTCTTTAAAATTACAAAATTCTCAAGAGCGTTATTTTGATAAATTTATTTAAACATTGTTTAGATGCTGTAATTTTAAAGTAGTAGCACTAAACCAGATTCTCAACTTTCACAAAATTTACTTCCATTCTTTACTTTTCGTTCTTAAAAATTCTCGTCTAATAAAATGTCCTGTACAAAATTCGAATTATTATAAATATTAGATTACGTGAATTTTTTTGAAAAATTAAATTTAATTAAAGAAAAGAAAAGAAAAAAATGTGAAAATCAATGATTACAATACAGGTTTATTAATAAAATTTAAATTAATTTTGATTAAAAAAATAGTTTCAAAAATAGAATTTAACTTTAAAAAACTTTGTTCCAATCCATACTTAATTCTTTCGAAACTTTATGTTTCTGGTAAATTTTATGTCAAGCATATTCCATAAATGCATCAATTTAAAACGTGTGGTTGAAGTCGTTGCAACCCTTGGGATCTTCCTGAAAAAAATAAAACCATGGTTGTCTTAAGTTATGTTGAGTATCAGTCTGAAAATGGCTTCTAAGTCATTTTCCATTCAATTTTACCGAAAAAGAAATAGTTTGATTTTTTCTCCTTATTCAATTGTATTTTTAAATTGAATTAAAAAAAATGAAATACAATTTTTTTTTAATCTTAAGAGTATGAAAAAATCCCAATTTGACCGTTTTCAAGACAACAGATTTTTGCTTCATTTGAAGGTTTATTTTTTCTCCTTGATTCTAGATCAAACTTAGTATTGATTCGATGTGTTTTTTGCAAAACAAATAAGAAGTCATTCGTCGGATTTTTTAAACATGTTTTAGCTCTGACCGCTTCCAGTTTACCAAAAATTAGGGACTTCACGGAGACCTTAATCCCTTCCCGCCCAGAGCAAAATCGAGATTTTTTACGTTTTTCTACATTACTCGCAATTGGATCGACCAAATTAGATGAAATTTTAATGGTTATAAGTTAACATTCTATATAAACTAATGCAGGTTGAACCAGGTTGAAAAAATGCATGGTTGCAGAGAAATTTAATTTTGAAGACAAAAATTAGTGGTGCTCTGGAGTAACCATGGGCGTTAGAGGGTTTATTTCCAAACATCATTTCAATGGATTTTAAAGATCAAAATATTATTAATAAGCTAATTTAATTTAAACTTCAATAAAACAAGTTTCAATCATTTGATATTATTTGAAATAAAATATTTAAAAAAAATATTTTAGACAAATTGGCAGCACAGGGAAAAACAAAAAATAGGGTTAGTGAAATTTCACGATTTCACGGACAGCTTCTTCCATGAATTCCCGTGAAATTTTATGTTTGTGTGAAAATGTAACAATTTTTCTCAAAATAATTTATCAAACTCGAAAGGAATAAAAATAATCTTATGAACTACTGTAGAATTGAGCGAGTGAATACCCTGGTTTAATTACATATAGGGTTAGTGATTTTGGACGATTTCATGGACAGCGTGAATTTTGTTAAATTTATCAATTTTCTCAAATCATTGATTTTAAATAACAACTTAATAAATATTTCATCAAAAAAAATATTTAAGTAAATTTTATTAGTTTTCAATTAAAAAGCTCGAATATATATGTATGTCATGTTGATATGAACCATTTGAAGAAATGCTCAGATCTTTAAGTTTTTTTAGAAACTAACTAAAATTAGGAATATTTTCTTTCGCTGTATTAAAAATTTTACTGCTATTTTATTTGAAAGGTATAGTTTTGAAAGAAATTAAAAGAATCAAGCTTTGTTTTTTTCAAAATAAAATGAAGAGTATTTTTATCGTTGGAATTACATTTTAAAAACACATCAATTATTTTTTGGGCCTGTTTAATTTTAACGATATTTATAAAGCAGTTCTCTAGGATTTCGGTCATTCGATTTTTTTTGTATTTTTTAATCCGACTGAAACTTTTTTGGTGCCTTCGGTATGCCCAAAGAAGCCATTTTGCATCATTAGTTTGTCCATATAATTTTCCATACAAATTTGGCAGCTGTCCATACAAAAATGATGTGTGAAAATTCAAAAATCTGTATCTTTTGAAGGAATTTTTTGATCGATTTGGTGTCTTGGGCAAAGTTGTAGGTATGGATACGGACTACACTGGAAAAAATGATACACGGTAAAAAAATTTGGTGATTTTTTTATTTAACTTTTTATCACAAAAACTTGATTTGCAAAAAAACACTATTTTTATTTTTTTTTTTTTTTGATATGTTTAAGAGGACATAAAATGCCAACTTTTCAGAAATTTCCAAATTGTGCAAAAAATCATTGACCGAGTTAAGAATTTTTTAATCAATACTGATTTTTTCAAAAAATCGAAATTTTGGTCGCAAAAATTTTTCAACTTTATTTTTCGAAGTAAAATCAAATTTGCAATCAAAAAGTACTTGGTCGGAAAAAATTTTCAACTTTATTTTTCGAAGTAAAATCAAATTTGCAATCAAAAAGTACTTCAGTGAAATTTTGATAAACTGCACCGTTTTCAAGTTATAGCCATTTTTATGAAACTGTTTTGAAAATAGTCGCAGATTTTCATTTTTTAAAATTAGTGCACATGTTTGCCAACTTTTGAAAAAAATATTTTTGAAAAGCTGAGAAAATTATCTATACTTTGCTTCTTCGGACTTTGTTGATACGACCTTTAGTTGCTGAGATATTGCAATGCAAAGGTTTAAAAACAGGAAAATTGATGTTTTCTAAGTCTCACCCAAACAGTCCACCATTTTTAAATGTCGATATCTCAGCAACTAATGGTCCGATTTTCAATGTTATTATATGAAACATTTGTGAAACTTTCCGATTTTTTCGAAAACAATATTTTCAAAATTTTCAAATCAAGACTTACATTTTAAAAGGGCCAAAGATTCAATATTACGCCCTTTTAAAATGTTAGTCTTGATTTGAAAATTTTGAAAATATTGTTTTCGAAAAAATCGGAAAGTTTCACAAATGTTTCATATTTTAACATTGAAAATCGGAACATTAGATGCTGAGATATCGACATTTAAAAATGGTGGACTGTTTGGGTGAGACTTAGAAAACATCAATTTTCCTGTTTTTAAACCTTTGCATTGCAATATCTCAGCAACTAAAGGTCGTATCAACAAAAACCGAAGGAGCAAAGAATAGAGAACTTTCTCAGCTTTTCAAAAATATTTTTTTCAAAATTTGGCAAACATGTGCACTTATTTTAAAAAATGAAAATCTGCGACTATTTTCAAAAAAGTTTCATAAAAATGCCCGGATAAAAAATTACCATTTGATTACCATATTGGATCATACAATGACACTTTGAGAAATTGTAACTATTTGTGAAATCGTTTTTCAATTTCCCAAAATTAAAATTTAACTATATTAAACTATTTGTGAACTGTTTGATTTAAGGTTACTTTTTGCCAAATAGTACTTAAACCATTTATTTACCATACAACAAACAGTTTTTTGACGAAAATAGTACTGAGTTGTTTAAGGTTACCATTGCTAACCACCCTTATGCCAGATGGTTAAACCATTTGTGAGATAGTAAAAATTCATGCCAACCATATAAATACCATTTCTAAAATAGTAGCCAAACATTTTTGGAAATGGTAGTAACAATATAGTTTAAAGTTCAATTACCATATGAAAAAAAGTTTTTATATGGTACTTTTTTATGCGGGTGGCTATAACTTGAAAACGGTGCAGTTTATCAAAATTTCACTGAAGTACCGTAAACTGGGGTGACTTTGATAGCCCGGGGTGACATTGATAGAAATTTGATTTGGCCACTATTTTTGATACATCCAATGTAACAGTCACATTTTTGCATATATGTTCGATAATAAGCTATCCCTTAATGCTTACATACTCAAAATTCTCAAAAATGTTTAGATATTAATTTGACGGGCATTTGAAAAACCTATCAAAGTCACCCCGGGCTATCAAAGTCACCCCAGTTTACGGTACTTTTTGATTGCAAATTTGATTTTACTTCGAAAAATAAAGTTGAAAAATTTTTGCGACCAAAATTTTGATTTTTTGAAAAAATCAGTATTGATTAAAAAATTCATAACTCGGTCAATGATTTTTTGCACAACCTGGAAATTTCTGAAAAGTTGGCATTTTATGTCCTCTTAAACATATCAAAAAATAAAAAAAATAAAAATAGTGTTTTTTTGCAAATCAAGTTTTTGTGATAAAAAGTTAAATAAAAAAATCACCAAATTTTTTTTACCTTGTATCATTTTTTTCCAGTGTAGTCCGTGTCCATACCTACAACTTTGCCGATGACAACAAATCGATCAAAAAATTCCTTCAAAAGATACACATTTTTGAATTTTTACACATCATTTTTGTATGGACAGCTGCCAAATTTGTATGGAAAATTATATGGACAAACTAATGATGCAAAATGGCTTCTTTGGGCATACCGAAGGCACCAAAAAAGTTTCAGTCGGATTAAAATATACAAAAATTAAAATTGAAGAAAAAAGACCGATTTCGTAGAGAATTGCTCTATAGTTTTATCAAACTTTTTCTCGATTTGGTGATTTGATTTTGAAAATTCATGTTTTATAATTATTTTTTCAAGTAAAAATTCTTTAATAAAATGAGATAAAGCTTATTAATTTAATTAGTTATTTTTCCTAAGCCTCAAAAATATTGTTACTCATTAACTTACCTATGTAACCCTCTTTTCGGTGCTGAGACTTTTACATTTTCCTCTAATTTGTATGTTTTAATTTATTAAAACCCGAGCAGACGGAAATAACTTGGGAATAACAATTTTTGATATTCGAAAATACTAGGCCAAGAACATTTTATGTTATTTATAACAAGATTTGTTATTCATCGTTATGATTTTTTTGTTATTGGATTGTTATTGTTATAACAGACTTATAACATTTTATGTCATTCTTCGAACAAATCTCTGTTATTATTTTTTGTTATTTTAACAACTAATCCGATCATCCCAATAACTGTTGGAGTTATTCTTCCATAACAAAAAATATTATTCCAAAGTTGTTTTGGATTTCAACCAATTTCAGACCAATAACAAATTTGTTATGATAACATGAACTGTTATAAACTCTTATGCATTTTCTGTTATTTTAACAGTATTTGTTATTGAAATGGCATGAATTTTGTTATTATCGTCTGCCCGGGAAGCATTAGTCTGTTAGCATCGAAAGTTTTTTTTAACTTACGAGTAAGCAACCATTTTTCCAATCAAATTTTATTCTCATTATTTTTCTTGAGTCAAAAAGACTCCGAATTATACTTCACAACATACAAAGATTTTAAACAATCGCCAAACGGTCTAGACAAATTTTGAAGATTCTGGGTGAATCTGGATGATTCTGAGCTTTCTAGGCCGAGTGAAAAAAAAAAAAAAAAAAACAATTCAACCCAAAAACGACAAACTCCTCGTCACAGTGTCCTGATGTAAACAATGATCGAGCTCGAGCAGGCACAGTCCTAGAAATATGTTGGCTGACATATCGGGCCGTCAGTCAAAAAAAAAGACAGCTTAAAGTCACCTGACAAAAAACTTTTGCTAGAAAGAGATAGCAAATCTGATGCAAACAGATGTCCAGCTGTAATGTAAACATACATTGAATGTGTTAGTAAATTTCTGACTAGCAAACCTTATGACTCA